>NW_020861509.1:180088-256366 GCF_003713205.1 Coffea eugenioides
GCACGTAGAGTCAAACAAAGTAAGAAATAAGGGATATGGTGTACCTCCCTTGAATTGATGACCTAGTTGGACGAGAAATTACTTATTTACCCTCCAAAAACAAAGAAAAGGTCAAGGCATCACTTAATAAACTAATAATCACAAGAAATAAAGATAAACACGAAATTGAATCACTCAAAGCATTCAAATGAACTAAACAACCCATATTCATCAAATTGAAACATACAAGGACCCATTTGAAAGAATTAAAGAAATTCGAGGGATCAATTTATTATTTTTACAAATATTGAGAATCCCCAAAAGGAAATAAATTAAGATTAAGGGCTTAAGGTGAAACCTACCAATCAAATGATAAAATTCACAAAAATAAATGAAGACCAATCTGCTACGATTAAACAATAAAATTTCCAGAATTCCACACAAAAAAAAAAATCAAATCAAAACTACAAATCTAGAAAAAGTTCTTAAAACCTTCAAATTCATCCTAAAACTCATGTATATTCTGTCCAATAATCACAATGAAGATACATGAAAGAAAAAAACATTTTAAAGGACACAATTGATTAACTTTTCCAATTTTATAGGTCACAATAGTATAAGGGGAAGCATGGGGGGTTAACATGCACTTTTTTCTGAAAATCTTCATGCAATCTACGTGGGAGAAGCTTATACTTCTGCAGCTTCCAACCACAATATTTCTGCAACTCCAAACCATTTAGTAACCCAGGCAGCTTACGAAAATATGAAACAGAGCTTCAAATTCCATACACCCTTATCAAGCACAAGATTAACATGCAAACGGCGGAAATCTAAGATGAGAAAACTAGCACGTTCGAATGCATTCTTGGGTTCATTTTAGGCAATTTTCGGCTTCCATATACACAGGAAAACAGCCATGAATATTAACTCAAATGAAACCTGCAAACCTGTCAGCTAATCCCACAAACTCAACCCCACAAAAATCATGCAATGACACGAGATCAAAGATTCAAAATCCCTCCTCCCAAACAGATTTGCAAAGACAGGAAAACATCTTTTGTTGCTTCTACTAGGTTCTTGCATGCTGGGTTCAATTTTCTGGTGGGTTTTTGAATGCCATCCAAACATAACTAATGGCCAAACCAACAAAACTTGGATCCAAACAACAAGATTACCCAGTATTCTTTCCATTTTTAACCACAAAATCTTATGTTTGAAACATGAAAATCCGAGAGAAAGAGGATGCGAAAATCTGGACAGTGTTCGGCCACTTGGGTCTTCATGTTCAGAAATCACAGAAAACTTGCAGCCCAACATTCATTAGATTCACCTTAAACACACAAATGAACATGCAACCAAGGAAATCTAGGGTAGAGAGGGGCCAAAGATATGCATTTCCCAAAATTTTCAGGCAGCCTAGTCACGGATTTCATCTTATTCGCTGGTTTTCTCTCTGCAATATACTGACCGACACAAGATCATGGAACCCAAAACTTAACACAACTCATCGCTCAAACATCATCTTTAATCATATGCAAATATGGTAGAAGCTTTAAGCCAAGCATTGACAAGCAATACAGCAAAAGGCAAGAAGATGCAACGAACAAAATAGCAGAAATCTGTTATATATTTGAACTTATATTAAGAAAAAGAGCTTAAAAAAAATTACCTTTAATATCAGCTACCTCAGGATTTGCTATCATATCCACATTCCGTTGGCGATAACGCGTATCCACATCATGTCCGGCAGTGGTAGTAGCGAGGGCCTTCAGTTGCAGCCAGCAGGCTTTAGGGGTGCAATGGCGGTGATAGTGGTGGAGTCAGCGGCAGTAGGAGAAGAGTCGCTACAGCAATGGCAGCGCCACCACCACAGCCGACGTTGACGATAAGATCCTCGATATTCCGCTTCTCGCAGAGCTTTTTCACTTGAAGCCGACGAAAGTTTAGGTTCTTGTGTGGATATCCTCTGATGCGCGCTGCGGCCGCCCTTCGCTTTTCTCTTTTTCTTTCCCCAGAAGATTTCCTCTTTCCTCCTTGCTCTCATTTTGGATTCTCTTGGTTCCCTCTCGCTCTCTTCTTTTGTGCTTTCCTCTGCCCAGAAAAACTCTCTCTCGGCCTCTTCCTTTTCCTTTCACGCAACCCTAGCCGTCACTCCATCCTCTCAAAACCCTCCTCAACCGTTACCAGATTTCCTCTGTTTCTGTTTTTCAGATTTTCCTTTCTTGTTCAATCCCCCCTCCGAAACTCTCCCCACTTTCCAGATCTTCCCTTTCGTTCCTTCTTTTTTCCGTAGCTTTGCTGAAGTCTCATATGACATCCCACTTTCCTCGAAGGCGAACCAAAGAGGTTAGCGGACTGCCTGTCCAACTCTTGCCAGGACTAACGAGCAGTTAAACACGATCTAAGACGTTCCGAGAATTGAGAAGCGAGCTCAAACAGGCCAAAATCACAAAAAAAAAAAAAAAAATCGGAAGCGACATGAATAGTGCCAGGCACGGCAGAATCCGGCCGGAATCTGGTCGGATTACCGGCCGGATTCTTGGCCGGATACCAGCCAGAGAGCAAAGGCCGGATTCTTTTTTTTCCAAGGCAATCCGGCCGACAATCCGGCCAGTATCTGGCCGGATTCCTGGCCGGATTCGACCCAGTCCATTCCCGCCAAAATTTTTTCTTTTGTCGTTTGAAAACCGAACGTGTCCGAAATCTGACCAAGCATCAATAAAACATATATAGCTTGAAATTTAGCATTTACAATCCAAAGTAGCATACCAAAAGTTATCCAACAAGTTTGTACATGTACGGTTTGCAAATTACAACTCAACAACCAAAATGCACTTAGGATTTTGCCCAAATGAAGCTATTCAAAAGATAGTTACAACAAGCTCAACTCGGCAACCAACTATCAAAAGCCATTCCAAAAGTGTTTATGTTCCTGTAAGGAAAACAAAAGGAATAGAGTGAGTTTACGCCCAGTGAGATACTATCACTCAAGCAACCAAGTTCATATAGGCATAAAACGTTCAATAATAAAGTAAGCCAAGATCACACATTCACAACATGGTTAAAAGGATACGGACGGCTCTCAAGAGCCCCTTCCTCGCTTGTATACTTGATCGGATTTCATTGACCCTCCGTCAATGTTCACAAAGTAACCAACCGTAGGCTCCACTTGACTTCCAATCCTTCCACCCAACATACCCCTACCGGGCCCGAACTCCAAACAGTATAAATTTGGTAATACTCGAGTATACCGGAATCGAGAGTGTCATACTACAAGATTCCATACAACAGTCCCCATGGCTCGTCGATTTTCACGACCAAGCCCTCGCCGACTCGATTCAATCGACTACCAATGGAGTTGGGTTCAGTAGTAACAGTAATGGCCGTTGGATACCCGTCCAAACGACACCAAAGCCAGTATTTGCATGTATCACTCAATCATACAGTAAATAGTCATTTAAGATAAAAGGGTGAGAGTGATTAAGTACACCCCACCTCAATCAAGGTCAACAATGCAATTAAGCCATCAATCAACGATTTCAAATGTAGCAAAGCCACATAGTAACAAACAAGTGAGTAGTACACTCACCAAGCACGCAAGTGAAATTTCATAAACGTCCGCCCAAAGAACGTCTCGAATCATCGTCACGCCCTAAAATATTCAAACAAGCACAATAAGACTCGATTACAAGTCATAAACCAATTCCACATACTACCAAAAATAAAGCTCCATTAGGACGTATAAGCACTAAAGTAAGTTAGGGATAATCCGGAAATGCAAGTTAAGCTCTAAGACCTAAAAACAGTTTTGATGCCATTAAGCGTATTGGATACAACTGGCACTACGAGTATCGGATGGATGTATACTATACACCATTTCGAAGCTAAAAGATAGGGCTACAATGTTGAAGAAGGCCACTCAGTCCAGTTTGTAGTTCAACTAGGTCAAAAGATCAATATATCAAACCAGAACCGCATACACAAGTTAATAAACCGCATTCTGGTTAAATCATCATAAGTCAGGCTACCTAAGTCCAATTCGAGTGATTCCAAAGCCATCCGAAAGCTAAGATACCAGACTATATTTCTTAAGAAGACATCAAGAACCAAATCAATCGTATTCCCAATAAAATTAACCAAATACCAAAGCTGATTACCAAGTTCGGATAGAAACAGGGCAGCAGGGGTATTTCAGTCTTTTCACAAGCTACGCTACTCCGATTAGCCTGAAAGTTTGTAGACATCTATAAAATATCATTCCCTACAACTTTTATGTTTTAACCCAAGGATAATTCGGCCTCTAACTAGGTGCAACAGTACCGGGCAGAATGTGGTTACATGAAACCCTAACTGCTGAAATTTTCCGTTAAATGCGGAAATTTTCCGCAAACCACCACAATTTACGCATTCAAGCTTCATTCTATATCATTTCCAACCATCATACATGGCCACACAATGGTAATCATATTAAAACAGAAAAATCATGAATAAATAGAAAAAATGTCATCAATCTCACTAAAATCATGAAATAACCCACAAAGACACCTCTTAGGCTACCACAAGCCATTAATTATATATCATCAATAACAAAAGAGGAGTTCCTTAGATACTCACCTTAAAATGCAAGAAAGGAAGCAACTAACCACCTTAGCCTTCCAAACAACTTCACAACCAACCTTAATATCACCAAACTAAGAGGTTTGATGGAGTAATTTGAAGATTAAACGGTTGAATGGAAAGATTGGGCAAGATTGGAGACTAGAAAATTGAGAGCTTTTCCTTTCTTTTCCCTTGAAGAGAATCGACCAAGAAGCTTGAAAATGTAGGGTAATTTTAGTCAATTTTGATTTATTTGGTAAAGTCATGAATAGTGGTCAACAAGTAAGAATTAATCTACAAGTGACACTTGTCACTTCCATTAAATGCTAAGCTATCCTTTTGTTTCCTCAACACTCATCCAAATGATATCCTCTAATTATCTCTTAACATCTAGTAAAATAAACCCGGTATCCAAAACTTAACCTAACTGGCCGAATTTTTCCGAACTTTACGCACTAGCGAGTCCCACGTCCGGCATACGTTCTTAATTTCTCAAAAACTAACCGATACTAGAAAAATCATCTAAAAACCATATTTACTCATAAAATTATCTGGAAAATTTTCCTAATAAAGAAAATGCAGAAAAGCATGCAATTAAATAAAATAAAACCTAGAAACTGAGAAAATTTACGGGGTCTCACATCTCCCCTTTCCAAAACCTAGCCGCCCCTTCTTTTTTCAGTTTCCTTCCATCGAAAGCCTCCTTTTTTTTTTTGGTGCGTGGTCCGCCGCCCCCCTTTTTCCCTTCCAGATGAAAAACCCTCAGCCGCCTTTTTAGATTTTTTCTCTCCGTTTTTCTTAGCTCTTCCGTAACTTGCTTTTTCCTTTTTCCTTGTTCCAGCCGCGCCATTCATTTCCCAATCCTTTTCTTTTTTGATTTTTCTTTTCCTAAAAAATTTCTTAAGCCACCAAGTGTCTAGACACCTAATCCCTTAGGTGTTGTGTTATCCAAAATACAAAGGGACACTTGTCCCAATGCATGCCCCCCACTTGCCATTTTTATTATTTTTTCCTTTTTCTTTTTTTCTTCTTTTTCTTTTAAAATTTAGTATGAAGGCAAAATAAAATAAAATAAAATAAAGTAAAATAAACCTAAAATTGAAACAAATAAAGCTAAAATTAAATTAATTAAATAAATAAAGTTTAAAATAAAAAATTTGGTATCTACAAAGTCTTGATCCAATTGGCCGTTTTGACCAGAATTAACCAAAGTTGACTTTGATCAAAATTTTTATTTAATTTGTATAATTTAAATTTGAATATTGGTATAATTATATATATTTTGGAATAAATTAATTGAAATAATATGCCACCAAAGTGACCTCTATTATGAAAATTAATTTATTTTAAAATATAACTAGTTTGGTACTTGTAATTTTATAAATATTGATCGGCCCAAAGGAAGGTCAATATTTAATAAAATTACATGTGCAGTTATGATAATAAATACGTGATAATTATTTGGATTTTACATGTGATTTATAAATTGGCCCAAAGGAAAATTTATTTTTGACATGTTATTATTATCAGTATTTATTATTGCACCAAGATATCACTTAAAAATTAATATTTTTGTCCAAAGACAAAATATTAATGGAACATCGGTATCTTGAGATGGGATTACCTTTATTTAAATTTATTATTATTTTCATTTATATGAGTGTAGTTTTAATTATATTATGTTTTCTGTTCAGTTGCGAATGATCTTACAAATATCACTTCTAACATCAATAATATTCCTATGTTGAATGGCACAAACTTCAAGTATTGGAAAGAAAATCTCTTGATAGTATTTGGAGTAATGGATCTCAACCTTGCGTTAAGGGATGATTCTCCCCCACCTCTTACAGATCAGAGTACCTCTGGTAAAAAGAGAAATAATGAGAGGTGGGAGAGATCAAATCGCTTGTGTCTGATGATCATTAAAAAGGCCGTTCCAGAAGCATTCAGGAGAACAATGTCAGAAACGACTATAACCGTTAAAGAGTTCCTTCAAGACATTGAAAAAAGGTTTGTTAAGAACGAAAAGGCTGAAGCTAGTACGCTCTTGACACGCCTAATTTCAATGAAATATAGTGGTAAAGGTAATATCAGATAGTACATCATGGAGATGTCTCATCTTGTTTCAAAATTAAATACACTTAAGTTGAAACTCTCTGAAGAGTTACTAGTGCATTTGATTTTAATATCTCTTCCTACACAGCTTAACCAGTTTAAGGTGAGTTACAACTGTCAAAAGGAGACTTGGTCTTTAAATGAACTTATCTCACACTGTGTAGAGGAAGAGAAAAGGTTAAAGCATGAGCAGATAGAAAGTGCCCATCTGGTGTCAACCACTAATAATAAAAGCAAGGGATTTAAGAGAAAGAAAGAAAAAGGAGCTCCAGGTACAGTGTCACAAAAGAAACAACAAAAGAGATGAGGGAAAAAATAGTTGTTTCTTCTGTGGAGCTGAAGGGCATCAAAAGAAGCATTGCACCAACTATCACGCTTGGCGTGCTAAGAAAGGTATGTTTGTTAATTTGGTTTGTTCTAAGGTTAATTTAACTTCGGTACCTAGACACACATGGTGGTTAGATTCTGGTGCAACAACTCACATCAGTGTGTCTATGCAGGGTTGCCTGAATTGCCGAAAGCCTAATGATAATGAAAGATATATCTACGTGGGCGATGGCAAAATAGTTCAAGTTGAGGCAATTGGAGTTTTTAGATTAGTGTTAAAAATCGAATTTTATTTGGATCTCTATGAGACATTTGTTGTATCGTCTTTTAGACGAAATTTAATTTCTATTTCTGCTTTGGGCAAATTTGGTTATTTTTGTTCATTTGAAAACGAAAAATTTGAATTGTTTCATGATTCAAAATTGGTTGGTTCTGGTTCTTTAATGCATTACAATAATCTATATTTAATTGATACGATTGGCTCATTTAATGAATCTCTGCATTTGAGTACTAGAGGAGTAAAGAGAAAATTAACCAATGAGAATTCAGCTGCATTATGGCACTAGAGATTGGAACATATCTCCAAACGGATAATGGAAAGGCTTGTGTCAAATGAAATTCTCGACCCCTTGAATTTTATAGATTTTAATGATTGTATTAACTGTATAAAGGGGAAACAAACTAATAAAAGGAGATTTGAAACCAATAGGTCCTCAGACGTCTTAGAACTTATACATATAGATATTTGTTGACCATTTCCTACATCTGCTTGGAATGATCAACAATATTTTATAACGTTCATAGACGATTTTTCAAGATATGGCTACATATATCTCATTTCAGAAAAGTCACAGTCACTGGACGTGTTCAAAAATTTTAAGACTGAAGTTGAGAATCAACTCAATAAAAGAATTAAAAGCGTTAGATCTGACCGTGGTGGTTGTGAGAACCCTGAAAAATATATACATAAATACCATTTTGTAGATCATTTGCATTTCTTTTAACTCTTTAATAAATTTTAGCATTAATTTCCCTTGCCTGCATACAAGTCCGTAAAGATAATTTTGTGTGAGAAATAATATAATTTTCAATAGTTATGAATTTTCTTGATTTTGCTAGACTAAATTAATATTTCTTGAGTTGGATTACTTCTATTACTTTAAAATAAATCCTTTGAATTCCGATAGCTAATCTTAAGCGTTATTAATGACTAAGTTAATAAATGTTGATATAAATGGATAAACGAATATTAAGAATGTCAAATCTTTATATTAAGGTCAAACTTGATTTTAATAGGCTAATTAATTAAACAAGAATGTTTGCATTAAGGGAGGCTTAATACTAATTCGTAGTCAACAACTTTTAAATAGAAATAATGCATGTACTATAATCATTTTTTAGGACCTAAGATTTCGATAATCAAAGTCCTGCTAGATTAGCGTTTCAATTCGGCGTTCAAAGCATCTTGGGGACAATTTTTGGAACTAAGATTAAACCAAGGACTTAAGTGGCTAATTGGAGAAGTAGTGAAAGGACTAATCTACCCCCCAATGCTACACAATACCCACGGACATAACCATTCCCTGCTCAACCAAACAGCTCCCCGGACACCATGATCACAGCCACCCAAGCTGGACAACCGCAGCTCCACCGCCAAGCTAACCAACCACAGCCTTCACCACTGCCGTACTCAAGCCCTGCCAACACTCAACCACCCTCCAAAACCGCAGCACCACCCCACAACATCAGCCATAACCTCTGCTCACCTCCCACCGCAGATAGCATTCTGCTTCCACATTGTTTCCATCGCCAGAGTAGTGAGGGAGAGCCGAGCTTCTTGTTTCCTTTCTTTATGTCCGTAAGCTAGAGAGGGAAGAGAGGGACTTGCGATCCATTCTGCCTTCTAACCGTGAGCTGGTGAAGGGACTGAGGGCTGAACTTTCTCCATTCCAGCCGCCACCAGAGCAAGGGAGAGGGAGAGCTAGTGGTCTGCATTTTCTGGGCTGCTGAAGGGAGGAGGATTATTTCTGCTGCTAATCGTGCGTGTGAGCTCCATTTGAGGTAACTTCTGAGCTGAAATTAGTTGGTTATAGGCAAGTGAGGTCAGCTACGGACTTGCATGTGGTGCTTGTGAGGTTAGATGAGGATTTATGACTTAAGAAATCTGACTTAGATAAGAATTTAAGCTGTCGAAAGATTGAAGCTGGAATTGCAGCTTGTTTCCGGAAATTTGCTGGAGAATGGTTGTCTTTCACTTGGGTAGGTGCTTGACTAATTAAAATCAGAAAGTTAAGCTTTGCATGAAATTATCAGACCGGCTAAGCAAGAGAAATAAAATAAAAAGAAACCAAATCTGCTACATGCATGTTTCTGCCGAGAGTGGAGTGGGAAATTTTGGATCAATTGATGACCTGTTTTTCTTTCTCTTGAATCTGTCCGAACTTGATGCTGAATTAGAATCTGATTTTGGAAATTAAATTGATAGCTAATCAGTTAATCTAACCATGCATGCTTTGGTTGTGCAATCGGAAGAGGAAAAGTTTCAGAAAAATCTGTTTTGATGTAAATGTTTCTGCCGAGGAAATGATTTGGAAGGGTAGCTGTAATTCTGTTTTCATGTGATAACCTGAGCACTCAAGTGTAATTAGCCGAGTGAAACTTAATGATTAAGATGCTTAGGACTCTGCATGTTAATTCTATGAAGTTGATTGATGAATTAAGGAATTGAGGAAATTCTGGTTTGATGGAAATCCACTGCCGAGATTGATGAAGAAATGAATTGCTTAATTTGCTTAATTGTGACAAATTGTGGTTATAATCCTAACTATCCAAGTAAAAATAAAATGCTTAAGGACCTGCATGTTGAGCTGCACGATTGGACAATGAAGCTAGGAACTTGGAAAAATTCTGGTTTTGTGAACTGGAATTCCTATGAGCTGAAAATTCCCGAGACCTTAAATTTGATATTTAACTCTCAATCTGTCTTATGGTGATGATATGAGTTGATTTATATGATGAACTAGTTAACAACATGTTAATTAAAGCTTGCATAGGGTCAAGTAGCTCGGCTAATCAAGAAAATAAAATGAAAGCAGAAAGTTTCTTCATGCATGATTCATCCGTAGCTTGCTGAACAGATTCTTGAATTTCTTTTGGGATGCTTAATCCTGTTGCTCGAATTTGATTATGAACCAGAATCTTCAGCTTGACTTTAGAATTTATTTCCTTAAGTTGTTAGGAACTCGAAATGCATGATTAAATGCACAAGTAGCCTGTGGAATCTGTTTGGCAATAAACCATTTGATATCTTGGGAATTCGTTTTCGAAATAAGTAATGTGCAGTTATGGAGATAAGCTGGAAATTTTCCAGCCTTGGTCATGTTTGATAAAGTAGTACGTATGGATTACTTTATATATATCTTGGAGCTGTGGAAAAATTGTACTACTTTTGAACTTGCTTTATAATACCTTGAGATGGTCATGCCTTGGAATTTGGGGTGACAATGTGATCTTTGGTTCTAAATAACTGTTAGCGGATTTAAATATTTGATATGTTAGCTTGGATGTCACAGGAATTACTGGTTGAGTGCTAAGGGCTAATGATTGATGAAGCCCTTAGCCATTGAAATGATTTTATAAAGTATTACTGGATGATGGAAATTAAAATTGCTGGAATGTCTTGGGACTCCACTTTTATTTTATGTGCTTATGTTGGGTTTGCTGAAACCAAGTGCTAATGATTGATGAAGCCTTGGTTGACTATTTTATTTTATTCAGAAATGCACTTGCTGAAAGCTAGGGCTAATGATTGACGAAGCCCTAGTAATTTGCTATGTGATTATTTGCCATATTTTGATCCATATTATGATCTCAAAATGGAATCGGAGCGGGGGGAAATTGTATAGACCTTGCGAACTTGAGTAACTGTGATCAAATTAATCAAAAATATTCTCCAGCTAGTATTAAATTATAAAAACTCAATATCTAGTGTTTTGCCTAAAACTTTCCAACTCGATAATTTTATTTAGCTCAATCTAGCCTTGATAGCTATAGTAAATAAGTTCTATAGCTTTTGAAAACTCTAAGTCTTATTTTAATTCCTTTTCTTTCCTTAAGCTTTGCACTTGGATAGTTAACTATAGGAAAAGTTCCAAAATACGAGTTTTACTAATCTTAGTGAAAAGCTTGGGAAACTTGCTCGGCAAGAAACCCTATTTTAGGAAAAATAGTTTTAAGGACAATTTTTGCAAAAGCCGTAACTTTAGAGAAATGTTCAAAGTAACTTTCTAACATTCATATTAAAAAGTTTGTCGACTTATTTCAAGAAAATAAAACTAGTTACCTTTTATAAGGAAAAGTATCTTAAGGAAAACTATAATAAACATTTCTTCTACTTTCGTCAAGATTCAACCTACGGAAACTCTTGATTCGTCTAAGGAAAAGTAGACTAGTAGTATATTAAATATACCTCGATGTCTATAAGCTTAAAAGCTGAGTAGAAACTTATAGTTTCAAAATTTGGTTTTTAGGATATTGCGAGGACGCGGAATTCGATTCCCAACTCGATATCTGAACTCCACTCTTGGTGAGTGTCCCTGCCTGTTCTTTTCCTACCTGAATTAAGTGCTTTCTTGACTCGATATGTGATAAATTGTAAAATGAGTTTTGGATCCATCGAAGTGAGCAGTGTGTACTTTATCGCACTAGCCGTTCGAGTGGTGACTTGCGTGAATCATTTTTCTCGTGAATCCTTAATCTAAGAGTAGTTACGTCGTTGGGTGAATCCCTCGGCACCTGAATCGACTACAATAATCCTTGAATCTAAGAGTAGTTACGTCGTTGGGTGAATCCCTCGGCACCTGAATCGACTACAATAATCCTTGAATCTAAGAGTAGTTACGTCGTTGGGTGAATCCCTCGGCACCTGAATCGACTACAATAATCCTTGAATCTAAGAGTAGTTACGTCGTTGGGTGAATCCCTCGGCACCTGAATCGACTACAATAATCCTTGAATCTAAAAGTAGTTACGTCGTTGGGTGAATCCCTCGGCACCTGAATCGACTACAATAATCCTTGAATCTAAAAGTAGTTACGTCGTTGGGTGAATCCCTCGACACTTGAATCAACTACAAAAACGTCGATTCGTGAATCTCTCGACAAATTTTATTACGGGTATATCTCGAGTATACTGCGTCGGTAGACGAAGTTCGGGCCCGAAACAGAGGTATGAACGGTGACGGGTTAGGATTAAAATAAGTGGATCTACATGGACTATAAGTAGTGAAAGTTGACGGAGGGTCAACTACGAGGGTATCTGATCAAGCGAGGAGAATGGCTCCCGAGAGCCCCTGTATCCTACCTTGTGTTGTTATACGCTTTCTTAATTGTTTAACTTGTTTAAGTTATTACCCGCTGTTTGAATTACGTGACTGCATGTTTTGGGGCACCACTGAGTTTTAGCTCACCCCACGTTTATTGTTTTCCTTAACAGGTTCTGGAAGTTGAAAGCTGGAATACTTGCTTATATTTTCCTTCTTGAATGTACTGAATACTATGACTTATGTTGTGGGCTGTACTGTGTTTGATTCGGATAATGTACTTTTTATTTTGGATTGCCACTTGAAGCTGGAAAATGTGTAAACCCTAGTTCGATATTTGGTTGTATAGTTTTATATGTATTTGGGATTGTGCGATCCTATTCCTTGGTTGTAATGCGTGAAAAGTTTAAGAGCAGTAGGTTGGAAATTTTAATTACTGTTATCTGTGTAGTTAGTGTGGTTTCGTGATGAGACTATTCGAGGAAATTGTTTTGTAATAGATTAGATTTTTATTCGAAAGGTTTTGGGTTAGAATGCTTGCGTGAGTCCTGGCGAGAGCTGGGCAGATGGCCCGCCAACCCTTTGGTTCGCCTCAGGGGGAAGTGGGGTCGCCACAGGTGGTATCAGAGCTTTTATCAAGCTCAAACCGGGAAAAGGTTCTCGGACTGTGGGGATTGACCTGTTAAGTGTGAAACAAAAGTCTATAGTTGGGGATATTAGATATGTATGTTGGGTAGGAATCTCGAATGTAGGTAAGTTACTCTTGGGACTGGCCAGCCTGGGATGTGAATTATCCTATTGTCGGATTCTTGTACCCGAATACCAGATGTTTCATTCAAGGGTGTATTTGCAAATTTGGAAGAATTTAGTATATTGCCTTATGATATGACTAGGAATTTCGATTAAATTTGGAGAAGTAGAATCGAAGAGGCTAAGGCTAGCTTTTGAAAGTTATAAGTGAAGAGGCTTTATTGGTGGCCTTACTAGCCTTTTGATAGTAAATGAACTTTATACCCTCCCTTACTCCAAAATGTGGCTTCGGACCTAGAATTTGAGTGAAGTAACAGTTTAAATAAGAACTATGTAGTTGTGAATGGTTTTAAAACCCGGAGGAGAGATAAGTTCGATAAATTTGCTATATGAATAGTATGCTATCATTTGCAAATAATTAAAGGTGAGTCCTAGAGGACATTGTGGTCTTTTGAATTTTATTGAAGGGTTATTCGGGGCTAATATCCAATGGGATAAAGATACCTAGTTGTTAGGTTATTAGAAAACTTGATGAATGAAATGTTTGAGTTCATTTAGAATACTTAAGAGCCATTGATGTACTTAAGTAATGATCATATTATTTGATTTGACACTAGACGTAGTAGATCTACAATTTACTAAGGAAATTTGATAAGTGTTACTAAGGGGGTCTAGTGGGATTGTCCAGGACTAAACTAATGAAGGTTAAGTTGAATCTAAACTAAGGGTTAGGCTATTAGCTATGTGATTATAATAATTTGTGTGTTGTTGTATTGTTTCCTTTCATGCTTATAAAGATTGAAATTTGAGTTATGTATGAAATATTGGATGTATCCGTGAATTGTTTGACTTTTGAAGTTGTATGAATTTGGTATGCAATGTGACATATATTGTGAGTATATAATTTGATGATTACGTGTTTAATTTTTGTAACGCTGTAATATTGATTAGTCCCGAGAATTAAATAATTACTAACCTAAGTGAATTTTAGTGACCAAAGTGGTGTATAGAACTATAAAAAAAAAAAAGAGTTTCGTTTATTAGATTTAAGAGTTGACAATGGCCCTTTTCACCGTGTAAAAATTTCCAAACTTTCTTAAATTCTATGAGCATCGGAAATTTTCCTAAGATAAATGAAATGTCAAATCCATTCTTATTTTTCCTATTTGTTAAAGCTGTAATTTAAGGTCAAGATCCATTTATTTACAAATTTCATCTTGAAAGAATGCCTTTTGGGACAAATGTAGAACTTTTGAGTGGTATAGGACTGGTGCTTTTTGGATTTATGGAACTTAAAAATACAAACAAGTTTAGTTTGAATTAAAAGTGTCCTTTTAAACTTATGGCCTTAAATTTGAAAATATTGATCCGATGTGAACTCGAAAGAGACACGAGAAAAAGTTAAGATTAACTCGTTAAAGGGTATTAATGGTTTGAAACTGTTAGAAGAGTTGTACGGATAATAGAAGGAAAGATCGATAGACAGTCTTGTACAATCCAATGGGATCCTAGCATTTGATCTAAGTTGAAACTGAACGAGGAGATGAGATCTACTGGTATTATGATGAATTGACCTGGTTGAGTAACTAGTGAGGTTCTTCCTTGTGAACTTAATAATTATTTTACATATATCTTGTGATTGGCCCTATAGGCATGTTTTAAACTTTTACGAATATTTGCACTTCTCTTATAAATAAGAATGAATATTGGTCGTGAAATGGGAGAGTAAATAGTTAAGTTTTATGTGGCATAAAAGCTAATTCTCAGATTAGGTGTGAAGAGTAGAGGCTTTGGACCAAAGTTTAAGTATATACAAACCTGCATGTCTGCTTATTTTCTTAAAAGCATTTTATTCTCAAAAGTGATTTGTGGGGTTAAATGATTTTTCTTGATCAAACGTCCAAATAACAAATGTTAAACTTCTTATAAAAAGCCAAATGTATTTAGAAATTTTGACTATCAAGATCAGAACCAATTTCTTATCTTCTTGTCTTCCATTCGAATAGCCATTTTATTTATATATACATAGACTACATTTTTTTTTTCAAATGTATATTTGATATTCTGTTATTAGTTTGGATATAAAAAAAAAAAAAAAAAAAAAATATTGTTAAAGTTGAGCCTATAATGAGGTTATAATTGTTGCAAGGGCCAATGGTAGTCAGACTTGGACAAAGATGCTATCAACGGGAATTTAGAAGGAACCCACCCATGTAGCTACCCTATTGACCATATGACTGATATCTTAGAACGGTTGGTGGAATACCAAAGCTCTAGGCCAATCAACTAACCTAGGAACCAAAAGAGTTGCGAAAATGGAATGACTCTTGAAATTCGTCTATCTAGGTTTCATGGGAAATCTGACCTCAAAATAGTAAGATTGAATCGAAGGAATACAATAGGGCCCTAGTGAGAATAAGAATTATGACTGTTGTTTTAAACAACTTTGAAGGTAAGTATTGAATAGTGCACTAAGACATGAAATTTTTTTTTCTTTGGGATAAGGCTTCCTTATTCTGTCGTGATAGTGATTAACGATGGTAATCTCGGTGACATTTAAGAACTCGTTGGATTAAGTAGAAAGTAGTAAGGTTTATATCTTGGAGTAACCATCAGTAAAACGATGATGGAGTATTACGGCTTAAGCTTCCAGTATGAATAGTTGCTTATTTTGATCTTATGGTTTGTCTGGCAGGCTAGCTATTTGACTTAAGCCAACTAGTAAGATGACAACTTTGGAAGACATGCGTAAGGAAATGGACATTCTCCGAGATGAGGTAGAATTCCAAAGGAAATTGGCTGATTACTGGGAAGAACGATGGAAACAAGAATATACAGAGAAAATTGAGCTGTTACGCCAAAATGTAGAACTGGAGAAGGAAAATAAAGAAAACCCTCGAAAGAGCCAGGCCGCCACTTTTCATGGAAATTGTGGATATTGTGGTAAGGTTAACCACACTGAGGCCGAGTGTTGGTTAAAGCAAAGAAAGTGTCTGAGGTGCGGTAGTACCAAGCATAAGATTTCGGATTGTCCTAGAGCATTTAAAAAGAGGAAGAACTCAGCAGCTAACTAAGTCCGCTACAGAGCGACCAAGTGCCAGATGGAAGTAATTCGTGCTAATGGCCATGAACGGGGTCCTAGTAGTGAATGTTTCACAAATCAAGAGGGTTTGACCTCACTCGAGGAATAGAGGTTATAGTTACCCTAAACTAGAATAGCACTTTTGGAGATGGTAATCTTCCGCTATGAATTATATGTACGCTAAGAATATCCTTTACTCTAATTACTTTGCTATTAGAAATATTATAACAAATAAATGGTTAAATTAAGGGCCTAATTGAATTTACATACATTTATATATATACCCCGACCTATCTCTTGAGAAAGTAAGAATTTTGAGGACAAAATTCATTTTAAGGAGGGGAGGATGTGAGAACCCTGAAAAATATATACATAAATACCATTTTGTAGATCATTTGCATTTCTTTTAACTCTTTAATAAATTTTAGCATTAATTTCCCTTGCCTGCATACAAGTCCGTAAAGATAATTTTGTGTGAGAAATAATATAATTTTCAATAGTTATGAATTTTCTTGATTTTGCTAGACTAAATTAATATTTCTTGAGTTGGATTACTTCTATTACTTTAAAATAAATCCTTTGAATTCCGATAGCTAATCTTAAGCGTTATTAATGACTAAGTTAATAAATGTTGATATAAATGGATAAACGAATATTAAGAATGTCAAATCTTTATATTAAGGTCAAACTTGATTTTAATAGGCTAATTAATTAAACAAGAATGTTTGCATTAAGGGAGGCTTAATACTAATTCGTAGTCAACAACTTTTAAATAGAAATAATGCATGTACTATAATCATTTTTTAGGACCTAAGATTTCGATAATCAAAGTCCTGCTAGATTAGCGTTTCAATTCGGCGTTCAAAGCATCTTGGGGACAATTTTTGGAACTAAGATTAAACCAAGGACTTAAGTGGCTAATTGGAGAAGTAGTGAAAGGACTAATCTACCCCCCAATGCTACACAATACCCACGGACATAACCATTCCCTGCTCAGCCAAACAGCTCCCCGGACACCATGATCACAGCCACCCAAGCTGGCCAACCGCAGCTCCACCGCCAAGCTAACCAACCACAGCCTTCACCACTGCCGTACTCAAGCCCTGCCAACACTCAACCACCCTCCAAAACCGCAGCACCACCCCACAACATCAGCCATAACCTCTGCTCACCTCCCACCGCAGATAGCATTCTGCTTCCACATTGTTTCCATCGCCAGAGTAGTGAGGGAAAGCCGAGCTTCTTGTTTCCTTTCTTTCTGTCCGTAAGCTAGAGAGGGAAGAGAGGGACTTGCGATCCATTCTGCCTTCTAACCGTGAGCTGGTGAAGGGACTGAGGGCTGAACTTTCTCCATTCCAGCCGCCACCAGAGCAAGGGAGAGGGAGAGCTAGTGGTCTGCATTTTCTGGGCTGCTGAAGGGAGGAGGATTATTTCTGCTGCTAATCGTGCGTGTGAGCTCCATTTGAGGTAACTTCTGAGCTGAAATTAGTTGGTTATAGGCAAGTGAGGTCAGCTACGGACTTGCATGTGGTGCTTGTGAGGTTAGATGAGGATTTATGACTTAAGAAATCTGACTTAGATAAGAATTTAAGCTGTCGAAAGATTGAAGCTGGAATTGCAGCTTGTTTCCGGAAATTTGCTGGAGAATGGTTGTCTTTCACTTGGGTAGGTGCTTGACTAATTAAAATCAGAAAGTTAAGCTTTGCATGAAATTATCAGACCGGCTAAGCAAGAGAAATAAAATAAAAAGAAACCAAATCTGCTACATGCATGTTTCTGCCGAGAGTGGAGTGGGAAATTTTGGATCAATTGATGACCTGTTTTTCTTTCTCTTGAATCTGTCCGAACTTGATGCTGAATTAGAATCTGATTTTGGAAATTAAATTGATAGCTAATCAGTTAATCTAACCATGCATGCTTTGGTTGTGCAATCGGAAGAGGAAATCAAAGTTTCAGAAAAATCTGTTTTGATGTAAATGTTTCTGCCGAGGAAATGATTTGGAAGGGTAGCTGTAATTCTGTTTTCATGTGATAACCTGAGCACTCAAGTGTAATTAGCCGAGTGAAACTTAATGATTAAGATGCTTAGGACTCTGCATGTTAATTCTATGAAGTTGATTGATGAATTAAGGAATTGAGGAAATTCTGGTTTGATGGAAATCCACTGCCGAGATTGATGAAGAAATGAATTGCTTAATTTGCTTAATTGTGACAAATTGTGGTTATAATCCTAACTATCCAAGTAAAAATAAAATGCTTAAGGACCTGCATGTTGAGCTGCACGATTGGACAATGAAGCTAGGAACTTGGAAAAATTCTGGTTTTGTGAACTGGAATTCCTATGAGCTGAAAATTCCCGAGACCTTAAATTTGATATTTAACTCTCAATCTGTCTTATGGTGATGATATGAGTTGATTTATATGATGAACTAGTTAACAACATGTTAATTAAAGCTTGCATAGGGTCAAGTAGCTCGGCTAATCAAGAAAATAAAATGAAAGCAGAAAGTTTCTTCATGCATGATTCATCCGTAGCTTGCTGAACAGATTCTTGAATTTCTTTTGGGATGCTTAATCCTGTTGCTCGAATTTGATTATGAACCAGAATCTTCAGCTTGACTTTAGAATTTATTTCCTTAAGTTGTTAGGAACTCGAAATGCATGATTAAATGCACAAGTAGCCTGTGGAATCTGTTTGGCAATAAACCATTTGATATCTTGGGAATTCGTTTTCGAAATAAGTAATGTGCAGTTATGGAGATAAGCTGGAAATTTTCCAGCCTTGGTCATGTTTGATAAAGTAGTACGTATGGATTACTTTATATATATCTTGGAGCTGTGGAAAAATTGTACTACTTTTGAACTTGCTTTATAATACCTTGAGATGGTCATGCCTTGGAATTTGGGGTGACAATGTGATCTTTGGTTCTAAATAACTGTTAGCGGATTTAAATATTTGATATGTTAGCTTGGATGTCACAGGAATTACTGGTTGAGTGCTAAGGGCTAATGATTGATGAAGCCCTTAGCCATTGAAATGATTTTATAAAGTATTACTGGATGATGGAAATTAAAATTGCTGGAATGTCTTGGGACTCCACTTTTATTTTATGTGCTTATGTTGGGTTTGCTGAAACCAAGTGCTAATGATTGATGAAGCCTTGGTTGACTATTTTATTTTATTCAGAAATGCACTTGCTGAAAGCTAGGGCTAATGATTGACGAAGCCCTAGTAATTTGCTATGTGATTATTTGCCATATTTTGATCCATATTATGATCTCAAAATGGAATCGGAGCGGGGGGAAATTGTATAGACCTTGCGAACTTGAGTAACTGTGATCAAATTAATCAAAAATATTCTCCAGCTAGTATTAAATTATAAAAACTCAATATCTAGTGTTTTGCCTAAAACTTTCCAACTCGATAATTTTATTTAGCTCAATCTAGCCTTGATAGCTATAGTAAATAAGTTCTATAGCTTTTGAAAACTCTAAGTCTTATTTTAATTCCTTTTCTTTCCTTAAGCTTTGCACTTGGATAGTTAACTATAGGAAAAGTTCCAAAATACGAGTTTTACTAATCTTAGTGAAAAGCTTGGGAAACTTGCTCGGCAAGAAACCCTATTTTAGGAAAAATAGTTTTTAAGGACAATTTTTGCAAAAGCCGTAACTTTAGAGAAATGTTCAAAGTAACTTTCTAACATTCATATTAAAAAGTTTGTCGACTTATTTCAAGAAAATAAAACTAGTTACCTTTTATAAGGAAAAGTATCTTAAGGAAAACTATAATAAACATTTCTTCTACTTTCGTCAAGATTCAACCTACGGAAACTCTTGATTCGTCTAAGGAAAAGTAGACTAGTAGTATATTAAATATACCTCGATGTCTATAAGCTTAAAAGCTGAGTAGAAACTTATAGTTTCAAATTTTGGTTTTTAGGATATTGCGAGGACGCGGAATTCGATTCCCAACTCGATATCTGAACTCCACTCTTGGTGAGTGTCCCTGCCTGTTCTTTTCCTACCTGAATTAAGTGCTTTCTTGACTCGATATGTGATAAATTGTAAAATGAGTTTTGGATCCATCGAAGTGAGCAGTGTGTACTTTATCGCACTAGCCGTTCGAGTGGTGACTTGCGTGAATCATTTTTCTCGTGAATCCTTAATCTAAGAGTAGTTACGTCGTTGGGTGAATCCCTCGGCACCTGAATCGACTACAATAATCCTTGAATCTAAGAGTAGTTACGTCGTTGGGTGAATCCCTCGGCACCTGAATCGACTACAATAATCCTTGAATCTAAGAGTAGTTACGTCGTTGGGTGAATCCCTCGGCACCTGAATCGACTACAATAATCCTTGAATCTAAGAGTAGTTACGTCGTTGGGTGAATCCCTCGGCACCTGAATCGACTACAATAATCCTTGAATCTAAAAGTAGTTACGTCGTTGGGTGAATCCCTCGGCACCTGAATCGACTACAATAATCCTTGAATCTAAAAGTAGTTACGTCGTTGGGTGAATCCCTCGACACTTGAATCAACTACAAAAACGTCGATTCGTGAATCTCTCGACAAATTTTATTACGGGTATATCTCGAGTATACTGCGTCGGTAGACGAAGTTCGGGCCCGAAACAGAGGTATGAACGGTGACGGGTTAGGATTAAAATAAGTGGATCTACATGGACTATAAGTAGTGAAAGTTGACGGAGGGTCAACTACGAGGGTATCTGATCAAGCGAGGAGAATGGCTCCCGAGAGCCCCTGTATCCTACCTTGTGTTGTTATACGCTTTCTTAATTGTTTAACTTGTTTAAGTTATTACCCGCTGTTTGAATTACGTGACTGCATGTTTTGGGGCACCACTGAGTTTTAGCTCACCCCACGTTTATTGTTTTCCTTAACAGGTTCTGGAAGTTGAAAGCTGGAATACTTGCTTATATTTTCCTTCTTGAATGTACTGAATACTATGACTTATGTTGTGGGCTGTACTGTGTTTGATTCGGATAATGTACTTTTTATTTTGGATTGCCACTTGAAGCTGGAAAATGTGTAAACCCTAGTTCGATATTTGGTTGTATAGTTTTATATGTATTTGGGATTGTGCGATCCTATTCCTTGGTTGTAATGCGTGAAAAGTTTAAGAGCAGTAGGTTGGAAATTTTAATTACTGTTATCTGTGTAGTTAGTGTGGTTTCGTGATGAGACTATTCGAGGAAATTGTTTTGTAATAGATTAGATTTTTATTCGAAAGGTTTTGGGTTAGAATGCTTGCGTGAGTCCTGGCGAGAGCTGGGCAGACGGCCCGCCAACCCTTTGGTTCGCCTCAGGGGGAAGTGGGGTCGCCACAGTGGTGAGTACTATGGTAGATATGACGGCTCAGGTGAACAACATCTAGGACCATTTGCTAAATACCTAGAGGAATGCGGTATCGTCCCACAGTACATTATGCCGGATTCATCCACTATGAATGGTATAGTTGAAAGACGAAATAGAACACTTAAAGACATGGTAAGGAGTATGATATGTCATTTTACCTTACCATAGTCACTCTGGGGTGAAGTACTTAAGACTGCAGCATATATCCTTGATAGAGTTCCAACTAAAACAACTATCAAAACCCCTTGTGAGTTTTGGACAGGGAAAAAGCCTAGTTTAAAGCATATGTATGTTTGGGGGTGTCCAACTGAGGCAAGGCCTTACAGGCCAAATGAAAAGAAACTGGACTCAAAAGCAGTTAGTTGTTATTTTATTGGATACTCTGAAAGATCTAGAGGTTATAAGTTTTATGATCCCACAACTAAATCAATTTTTGAGACAGGAAATGCCCGATTCTTTGAGGATGTCGAGTTTGGGGGAGAAAATACAGTAAAGGACATTGTCTTTAAAGAGGAATATATTAATATTCCCACAGGTGTCATTGATCTTGTTCTGGATCCTATTCCTGAACAAGATCATGACATAACAAATCAAGACAATGTCGAAGAACAAACTGTTATAGAAGAACAAACTCTTCCTCTCCAAAAACCAGTGCCATTAAGAAGATTTACTAGAGAAAGTAGAAGTGCAATGCCAGATGATTACATTATTTTTCTCCAAGAACATGAGGATGACTCTGGATTGATGGAAGATGATTCAATCAACTTTCGTCAAGCCATGGAAAGTTCAAAATTTCAAAAGTGGATCGATGCCATGAATGAGAAGATTAAATCCATGAAGGACAATGATGTTTGGGATCTTGTCCCATTGCCAGAAGGTGCAAAACCCATTGGTTGTAAATAGATATTTAAAATCAAAAGGAATTCGAAAGGTAATGTGGAAAGATACAAAACTCGTCTTGTCGCTAAGAGATTTACACAAAAAGAAGGTATCGACTATAAAGAAACCTTCTCTCCAGTCTCTTGAAAGGACTCCTTTAGAATTATTATGGCATTGGTGGCACATTTCTATCTTGAATTACATCAGATGGATGTAAAGACAGTGTTTCTCAATGGTAACATTGATGAGACAATTTATGTGGTGCAACCAGAAAATTTTGTATCAGGAGATCCAAAAAATATAGTTTGTAAACTTAAAAAATCCATCTATGGGATCAAACAAGCGTCTCGACAATGGTATTTCAAATTTTATCAAGTGATCATCTCATTTGGTTTCGAGATGAAGTTAGTGGATGATTGTATATACCATAAGTTCTGTGGAAGCAAATATATTTTTCTGGTATTGTATGTTGATGACATTTTGCTTGTCAGCAACGATATGGGTCTATTGCATGAAATCAAGAAATTTTTAACTAAGAATTTTGAAATAAAAGATTTTGGTGATGCATCTTTTGTGTTAGGTATACAGATACACCGGGATCGCTCTCGGGGTATTTTGAAACTATTATAAAAGGGTTAGATCGAAAAGGTTCTTAAAAGGTATGACATACAAAATTGTAAACCAGGTGACACCCCTATGGTTAAAGGAGACAAATTTAGTCTTGAACAGTATCCCAAGAATGCTTTTGAGGAAAAAGAAATGCAAAAGATTCCTTATGCGTCAGCAGTAGGGAGTCTAATATATGTTCACGTATGTACGCGTCCGGATATTGCGTACATTATTGGAATGTTGGGTAGATATTTGAGTAATCCTGGATTAGATCATTGAAAAGCAACCAAACGGGTCTTACGATATCTACAGAAAACAAAGGATTACATGCTCACGTATCGGAAGTCAGATGAGTTAGAGATCATTGGGTATACTGATTCCGATTATGCTGGATGCCAAGATACTATGAAGTCAACGTTAGGCTATGTCTACTTGTTGGTTGGAGGTGCCATATCTTGGAAGAGTGCTAAACAGTCCATCATAGCATCTTCCACTATGGCTGCAGAGTTTATAACTTGTTATAAGGCATCCAATCAATGAATTTGGCTGCGAAATTTTGTCACAGGATTACGTGTAGTGGATAGTATTGAACGACCACTCAAATTATTTTATGACAATAAATCAGCAGTCTTATATTCCAATAATAACAGGAGTTCGACGAAATCTAAACATATAGATATCAAGTTCCTGACTGTTAAAGAAAGAGTACAGAGTGGACAATTATCGATAGAGCATATCGGGACAAACTCCATGGTTGCGGATCCGCTTACTAAGGGATTGCCACCCAAAATGTTTCATGAGCATACTGCTCATATGGGTGTCATGTTGATAAATGATGTACAGTTTTAGTGGGAGTTTGATATTTTAAATGCTCTTATGATACTTTTCGATTATTAATGATTTAAAGATAGTTTATACATAAATAAAGTTTAGATTTATTTACACTCTGACCTTGGTATGGTTTGATCTCTTAAAAATTTAAGGTGGACCAGTTGGAAATAGGCATGTTTTGATCACATTACATGAAATTTTCATGCTACACATCCACATTATGATTCATGTCATTCAATTGCATTGATATATGTGACCATTGATGGATCGAGTTACGAAATTGTAACAAAGGCCGCTTTGATCCTATATTGGTGGAATTGATGGACCGAATTGGTTATAGATACATTGTGATAATGACAGTAAAGTTGAGATTATATGATTAATTGCGAAACATAATTATAAGGTTACACATATAGTCCAAGTGGGAGATTGTTGGATTCTTAATCCAACATTGGAGTTATATGTGAATAATTATGTATTGCAAACTGTCAATTAAGGTTAAACCCAATTAAAATGATCAAATATAGTTTGGATTTAATGTATCTAATAGGATGTGGGCCTTTAATGTGTAGAGATTTAAAGGCTCCTATTTCTATGATGGGTTGAAATAGGGCTCCAAAAGGTAACAAAATGTTACCTATAAATAGGGTTATGGTCCCCAAGTCACACGCATTATTCTAGTTGTCGTATTTCGTAATACCATAAAATAGCTCTTCCCTGATATCCCATCGTCAGGAAAGATACCAGAGAGAAACTAAAGGGCTCTCTCAAGGATCGGCGAATACGTGTTGACCTGGAAGGTCACCCCAAATTCTCTAAGAATTCAAGTATCAAGTTTGTCAATATGGATTCAGGTACGCTTCCGCTATTTTACTGTTAATTTATTTGTTAATAACCATCATATAGATTTTGGGTTTTAACAGGTGTTGGTTTTCACCAAAGGCTAAATTTAGATAACCATCCTAACAGTCTGCCCTTGGCCGCTCCCATTTCAATAATCCAACTAGTCTTCGTGTACCTAACAGCCATAAATAATTTCTATTCTACTTTTACTTTTACTCTTCAGCCTTTTCAGCCTTTCAGCTCGAGCATTAATGGGTTTGAGCCTTGCTGCTTGCTCTCCAAACATTATTCGCCGCTGTGCTTTTCTTCCAGCCCCTTTTTCATCGTCTGTTCAGCGTTGGCTCCTTTCATTGGTAGTTCTGCTTACCTCCTCCTTGTTCGTTGGTGGTTCTGCTTACCTTTACTTAAATGAAGTTGGAGGATAAAGGACGTTGTTGTTTTGCTTCCGAGAGATTCGTCCCCCGGCGTTGAAGCTTTTTCGTCTAGCTGCTCTGTCTTTCTCCATTTCTTCCCTGGTATTCTCTTTTCCCCTCGAAAGCTTGTCTATGTTCTTTTTTGCTATCCTTTTCCTCCATGGTTTAGCCAAGCAAATGTGTAGTCTTATTTTTCTAATTACCTGAGTTCAGTTAGTTCTACTTCTGAGAGATTTATTCCTCGGTGCTAAAGCTTTTTCATCTAGCAGCTCTATTTTTCTCCATGTTTCCTCTCGGCAATTTTGCTAGCGCCGGAATTAGCTTTTTCATTGACTCTGTGTTTTTTACATTTTGTTCTAGATACCTTTTGCTCTTATGCTACCTTTTACGCTTGTTTTGTGTGTTGATTGGGTGTTTTTCCCCTTGTTCTTGGTTGTTACATTTTTCCCTTTTCCCATTCATTTTTCCTCTTTAATATTTGCTATAGTGCCTGGCTGCTGTGTTTTTTTTCATCTTTTATTGTTTCTTTTGTTGCATTTATCCTCTTCGGGGCTTGTGTTTTTTATTGTTACTATCAGATTTCCCTCTTGTTTAATGTGTTATACAACTTTTTCGTTTGCTTTTAGCCCTGTTGATTAAGTAATAGAGTGCTTTTTCTTATTCTTTTTTTTAAGGTCCTGCATTAGAGCAAAAAAAAAAAATCACAATAGTCTTGCAACAAATAAACAAACAAACATATATAGAATAAGAGCCGAAGGGCTCTTTGGTTCGGCTTCGTTTTGGTCGTATTCTCACGTGCGTTGTGCTTGGTTCCTGGTAGGTACAACGGTGCCGTTTGCGTGGTGTGTTGTGCAATTTCAATTTGTTATGTTTCGCTCGTTTCGTCCGGCACGGTTTAGTTTCGTCGTCTTGTTCCATGACGTTCACCACTGCTGTGCATTAGAAAAAAAGGCCGTCTGTCCTTGGCCACTCCTATTTCACTAATCCAGCTAGCCTTCGTGTACCTGACGGCCATAAATAATTTCTGTTCTACTTTTACTTTTACTCTTCAGCCTTTTTAGCCCGAGCATTAATGGGTTTGAGCCTTGCTGCTTGTTCTCCAAGCATTATTCGCCGTTGTGCTTTTCTTCCAGTTATTTTTTTTTCGTCTGTTCAGCATTGGCTCCGTTCGTTGGTGGTTCCGCTTACCTCCTCCTTGTTCATTGGTGGTTCTGCTTACCTTTGCTTGAATGAAGTTGGAGGATAAAGGACGTTGTTGTTTTGCTTCCGAGAGATTCGTCCCCCGGTGCTGAAGCTTTTTTGCCTAGCTGCTCTGTCTTTCTCCATTTCTTCCCCGGTATTCTCTTTTCCCCTCGGAAGCTTGTCTATGTTTTTTTTTGCAATCTTTTTCCCCCGGGGTTTAGCCAAGCAAATGTGTAGTCTTATTTTTCTAATTACCTGAGTTCAGTTGGTTCTGCTTCTGAGATATTCGTCCCTTGGTGCTGGAGCTTTTTCATCTAGCTGCTTTGTTTTTCTCCATTTTTTTCCCTCGGTAATTTTTCCTAGCGCCGGAATTAACTTCTCTCTATTTTTCTCCGTTTCTTCCCCGGTATTCTCTTTTCCCCTGGAAAGCTTGTTTATGATCTTTTTTGCTATCTTTTTCCCCCGTGGTTTAGCCAAGCAAATGTGTAGTCTTATTTTGCCAATTACCTGAGTTCAGTTGGTTTTACTTCTGAGAGATTTATTCCTCGGTGCTGAAGCTTTTTGATCTAGTTGTTTTGTTTTTCTCCATTTTTTCCCTCGGCAATTTTGCTAGCGCCGGAATTAGCTTCTTCATTGACTCTGTGTTTTTTACATTTTATTCTAGATACTTTTTGCTCTTGCGCTACCTTTTACGCTTGTTTTGTGTATTGCTTGGGTGTTTTTCCCCTTGTTCTTGGTTGTTACATTTTTCCCTTTTCCCGTTCATTTTTCCCCTTTAATATTGGTTGCAGTGCCTGGCTGCTGTGTTTTTTTCCATCTTTTATTGTTCCTTTTGTTGCATTTATCCTCTTCGGGGCTTGTGTTTTTTATTGTTTCTATCAGATTTTTCTCTTGTTTAATGTGTTATACAACTTTTTCGTTTACTTTTAGCCCTATTGATTGAGTAATGGAGTGCTTTTTCTTATTCTTTTTTTTAAGGTCCTGCATCAGAGCAAAAAAAAAAATCACAATAGTCTTGGTACAAATAAACAAACAAATATATATAGAATAAGAGCCGAAGGGCTCTTTGGTTCGGCTTCGTTTTGGTCGTCTTCTCACGTGCGTTGTGCATGGTTCCTGGTAGGTACAACGACACCGTTTGCATATTGTGTCGTGCAATTTCAATTTGTTATGTTTCGCTCGCTTCATCCGGCACGGTTTAGTTTCGTCGTCTTGTTCCATGACGATTGCCATTGCTGAGCATCAGAAAAAAAAAGGCCGTCTGTCCTTGGCTGCACCCATTTCACTAATCCAGCTAGTCTTCGTGTACCTGACGGCCATAAATAATTTTTGTTCTACTTTTACTTTTACTCTTCAGCCTTTTAGCCCGAGCATTAAGGGGTTTGAGCCTTGCTGCTTGCTCTTCAAGCATTATTCGCCGTTGTGCTTTTCTTCCAGCTATTTTTTTTCGTTTGTTCAGCATTGGCTCCGTTCGTTGGTGGTTCCGCTTACCTCCTCCTTGTTGGTTGGCAGTTCTGCTTACCTTTGCTTGAATGAAGTTGGAGGATAAAGAACGTTGTTGTTTTGCTTCCGAGAGATTCGTCCCCCGGCGCTGAAGATTTTTTGTCTAGCTGCTCTGTCTTTCTCCATTTATTCTCCGGTATTCTCTTTTCCCCTCGGAAGCTTGTCTATGTTCTTTTTTGCTATCCTTTTCCCCCGTGGTTTAGCCAAGCAAATGTGTAGTCTTATTTTGCTAATTACCTGAGTTCAGTTGGTTCTGCTTCTGAGAGATTTATTCCTCGGTGCTGAAGCTTTTTCATCTAGCAGCTCTATTTTTCTCCATGTTTTCCCTCGGCAATTTTGCTAGCGCCGGAATTAGCTTCTTCATTGACTCTGTGTTTTTTACATTTTGTTCTAGATACCTTTTGCTCTTGTGCTACCTTTTACGCTTATTTTGTGTGTTGATTGGGTGTTTTTCCCCTTGTTCTTGGTTGTTACATTTTTCCTTTTTTCCATTCATTTTTCCTCTTTAATATTTGCTGCAGTGCCTGGCTACTATTTTTTTCCATCTTTTATTGTTCCTTTTGTTGCATTTATCCTCTTCGGGGCTTGTGTTTTTTTATTGTTTCTATTAGATTTCCCTCTTGTTTAATGTGTTATACAACTTTTTCGTTTGCTTTTAGCCCTGTTGATTGAGTAATAGAGTGGTCTTTCTTATTCCTTTTTTAAGGTCCTGTATTAGAGTAAAAAAAAAAATCACAATAGTCTTGCTACAAATAAACAAACAAACATATAACCGAAGGGCTCTTTGGTTCGGCTTCCTTTTGGTCGTCTTCTAACGTGCGTTGTGCTTGGTTCCTGGTAGGTACAATGATGCCGTTTGCGTAGTGTGTCATGCAATTTCAATTTGTTATGTTTCGCTCGCTTCGTCCGGCACGGTTTAGTTTTGTCGTCTTGTTCCATGACGTTCGCCACTGCTGTGCATCAGAAAAAAAAAAGGCCGTCTGTCCTTGGCCACTCCCATTTCACTAATCCAGCTAGCCTTCGTGTATCTGACGGTCATAAATAATTTCTGTTCTACTTTTACTTTTACTCTTCAGCCTTTTCAGCCTTTCAGCCCGAGCATTAATGGGTTTAAGCTTTGCTGCTTGCTCTCCAAGCATTATTCGCAGTTGTGCTTTTCTTCCAGCTATTTTTTTTTTGTCTTTTCAGCATTGGCTCCGTTCGTTGGTGGTTCCGCTTACCTCCTCCTTGTTCATTGGTGGTTCTGCTTACCTTTGCTTGAATGAAATTGGAGGATAAAGGACGTTGTTGTTTTGCTTTCGAGAGATTCGTCCCCCGGTGTTGAAGCTTTTTTGTCTAGCTGCTCTGTCTTTCTCCATTTCTTCCCCGGTATTCTCTTTTCCCCTCGGAAGCTTGTCTATGTTCTTTTTTGCAATCTTTTTCCCCCGGGGTTTAGCCAAGCAAATGTGTAGTCTTGTTTTTCTAATTACCTGAGTTCAGTTGGTTCTGCTTCTGAGATATTCGTCCCTTGGTGCTGGAGCTTTTTCATCTAGCTGCTCTGTTTTTCTCCATTTTTTCCCCTCGGTAATTTTTCCTAGCGTCGGAATTAACTTCTCTCTGTTTTTCTCCGTTTCTTCCCTGGTATTCTCTTTTCCCCTGGAAAGCTTGTCTATATTCTTTTTTGCTATCTTTTTCCCTCATGGTTTAGCCAAGCAAATGTGTAGTCTTATTTTGCTAATTACCTGAGTTCAGTTGGTTCTGCTTCTGAGAGATTTATTCCTCGGTCCTGAAGCTTTTTCATCTAGCTACTCTGTTTTTCTCCATTTTTCCCCTCGGCAATTTTGCTAACGCCGGAATTAGCTTCTTTATTGACTCTGTGTTTTTTACATTTTGTTCTAGATACCTTTTGCTCTTGCGCTTCCTTTTACGCTTGTTTTGTGTGTTGCTTGGGTGTTTTTCCCCTTGTTCTTGGTTGTTACATTTTTCCCTTTTCCCGTTCATTTTTTGCCTTTAATATTTGCTGCAGTGCCTAGCTGCTGTGTTTTTTCCTATCTTTTATTGTTCCTTTTATTGCATTTATCCTCTTCGGGGCTTGTGTTTTTTATTGTTTCTATCAGATTTCCCTCTTGTTTAATGTGTTATGCAATTTTTTCGTTTGCTTTTAGCCCTGTTGATTGAGTAATAGAGTGTTTTTTCTTATTCTTTTTTTAAGGTCCTGCATTAGAGCAAAAAAAAAATCACAATAGTCTTGCTACAAATAAACAAACAAATTGACTGATTGAATGCTTGGAGATCCTGTTGCCTGTTTGCATTTTTTTCCTGTAAGCCTCTTCCTGATTGAAGTTGTAGAATCTTGGGAATTGATGAATAGTCAAAATCTTCCTGGGTATGGCTGTTAGTGTTGATATGTGTTGGTGATAAAACCTGTTATAGAAGGTCTGGATAAATGAATCATTAATGCATTGTATATATGTATGTATGTATCTGCATGGTGGGAGAAAATTATCTAAGAATGTGGGGGTGAGAAACGATTCAATTTATCATCATCTAAGATAGGCAGACCCAACCTGGTATAGTTCTTTGACTTGCAGGCTTAAACCTGCCATTATACTTGGTTGCCTGTTCTCCTGTTTGTCTTTTAGTTCTGCTTTTATTAGCTCATATTTTGCTTGAATGTCTGTATTTATGTTATCATTTGTTCTACTTTTATTGTGTTCTTGTTTGCTTGAATGTTTGTATTTATGCTGTCATTTTGTTTTCTTTTGGTTTTCCCCCTTTCCCTGTGTGTGTTTTTCCCATTGGGCCTGATTATCCTTTTTCTTTAGAATATGTGGTCTGAGCATGTTGACGGGATATTGCGTGTGATTGAGGTTAATGCTTGCATGGTTTGCTGGACATCTCAAGTTCAGCTTCTCGAGGTATCGCACATAAAGACGACTTGTGGCAGTGAACTAACAAAGAAGTTTCACTACTTTGTTATTTCTGATTTTCAGGTGCAGTTTTGCTTTGTTTCTTGTTTACTTTTCTTTAATTCTTTTACTGATTGTGGCTTTGTCTATTTTAGGGTGTTAAGGTGAGTGCACTTGCGATTGATGAGAACATTGCTCGTGTTTGCAATCTACTTGTTCCGTTTAAAAAGTATCGTATTTCAAGAGCCCGTGTTTATGAGATACCTGACTCTTCTTTGAATGTTGGTTCTTATCGCTTTTATTGGGTTTTGACTGATGAAACTGTGATTGATGAATTGATTGAAACTAAAGCTCCTAAAGTCCCATGTTATTTTTGGCTGCGCTCTATTGCTTCATGCGACACTGTTGCCAACACAGAAAACTTCATAGGTACCTCTATATTTTGTTGGGTTGTTTTTTCTCCTGCTCTTGAATTCCTTGTGCCTATATATTTGTTTTTTCTCTGAATTTATCTTTTTTCTGTTGATTCACAGATGTCATGGGAATTGTTTTGTGTGCCTTTCCTGCTAGAGAGGTATATTTTGAAGGGGGCCCGTCTGTCGCACGCGACTATATTATTGTTAATTATGAGTGAGTGTTTGCTTTTCTTCCCCCTCTGTTTATTGAGCTTACCTTTTGCATTTGGGTTGCTAATGAGTTTTCTTTGTATGTTGTTCTGTGTTAAGGCTTAGGCCTATTATTTTGAGCCTCTGGAATGAGTTAGAAGCCATAGAAGGGACTGATATAGTAGCTAATATTGCACAGAATCCGGTTTTGATATACGTCCGTCTTACGGTGACTACCGATAACTGTAAGCTTCTTTATGTTATAAATATGTTTTCCTCTTTTATGCATACTATTTTTTTAACTTAAAATTGTTCTCTGGATCGCTCAATCTTTTTTCCAGATTTATCATTATCAACTCAATCTTCATCTGTGATATTAGTTTCCCCAATTGTGCAAGAAGCTGGGAATCTTAGGGCATGGTCTGCTGGTTTTGATTTCTTACTTTTTTCCTCTTATTTTTTGTCCTCTGTTTATTTTTCTTTCTTTTATACTCTTACTTTGCTTTAACAAATTACTATAATCTATTTAGGTGTCAAGCTAATAGTTCAGAGCTCACACGTATGGTCCACGAGAGGAGTTATGCTAATCCATGTGTATTGCTCCCTCCAGTTGCTTCTAATCGTATAAGTCAAATCTCATTCATTGGTCAATCAACAAAGTTTGTGAGTTTTCTATTATGTTCTTGCTAGAATCATAGTCTTTCTCTGTAACCTTTTTCCATATCCACCTTGAGTATCCCATAACTTTTCCCCTTGCTTTGTATGTTAATCGCCACAGGACATAGGAACTGCTTGGATAAAAGGCACAATTTCTCTTGAGTATAGGATGGGTAGACTATGGTATCTAGCCTGTCCACATTGCTATCTTTCAAATGATTTTTCTTTGAACCGGGGTATTATGTTCCGCTATTGCAGCCGAGACATTTATACTTTCCCTAGGTATGGTGTTCTTATGGTTGTCTCTGCTATATTTTTTTTCCTTGCTCCTGTGCCTTTTTATTATATGTTGCTGTTTTTGAGTCCTCTTTTGTTAGCTGAATAGCTTATGCATTTGTGCTATAAGGGCTTGTGTGACTCTTGCTATCAAGGATGCCACTGGTTCACTCAATGCAATAGCCATGGGAGATAAGGCCGAGAAGTTGATAGGCATCAATGATCACCGTTTATATTAGGCTGATAAGGAGGTACTACTATTTTCCTGGTGTACATATATTTCTAAAGTGTACTGTTGTTTACTGGCTTTTTTTGCTATGACACTGAGTCATTGATTTCACTTTGTCACCAGAATATGCATCTTACTGATCGTGTGGTGAGTGCACTTAAGGGAAGAGTAATGTTGTTCTATCTTAAGCATTCAAACTATGCCGTGACGGTTACAAAGGGTGCTCGCTATACAATCGTCACTTCCTATGATGTCAATGAAACTGAAACGGAAGCTGCCTAATTCCTTTTAGATTTAAATGTGTACTTCCCTTGTTTGCTTTTGGATGTATGGATTATAGGCTATGGTATATCGAACTCTCTTTGGCTATTGCTGTTAGGCCAATTCATGGTGGATTTGTATTGTCGTTGGTTGTTTGGTTTGTAAGTAGTTAGGAATTTTGCACAGTTGGATCTTAATCCATGCTATGTTTCTCATGGCCTAGCTGTTATTTAGGCCATGCTTTTTTTCGTTTTTCTGTTTTTTGTTATTGGACAATTTGGATCCCTTGCAATCAAAAAAAGATTGGTGTTATCAGACAAAAAACTTTGTAGTATTTTTCTTTTTTGTATCTTGATATCCTTTGTGGATTTCAATCCCCAAGCAATTTATTTGTTCCCAGAAAAAGCTATGGCAACAAATAAGCTTCTGAATTTTACACTAATTAATATTTCCCTGGTAAGCCAAGTTGGAAGCACAAACTATTAATCTGTGACGAAATAGCTTGTTAACAATCTTCAAGAGGCTAAACTGATTGACTTAGGTTTCTTGATAAAGAATCGAGAGGAGAGGAGGTCAAATATAATCCTTTTTCATAAATTGCCTCCTGAAAAGAAACTATTGAGCTAAGGAAAGTGAACTGGCGAAAGAAGCTTTAAGGAGATAAGCTGCTCATCTTAAGTTCATAAGATACCATTAGAGCAAAACTAAAACACCTATGACCATGTAAATGTTTGTTTGCCCTGCAAGAAATGTTCGCCTATGTACCAAGGAAAAAAAAGAGAGAAAAAGGAAATCTGAAGGGACCAATGCTTATTGTCCATCTTATTCAGGCTCTGTATCCTGAAGCTCTAGCAGTTAGGTAGCTTTTCCCTATAAAGCAATCTGCTATTTGCTGCTTGCTGCATCTATGTCCCCTTCTTTTGGTTACTAAGTCATTTAATAGCCCGGAACATGGACTTCAGTTTGTACTTACCTGCTGATACTTTGTTTTATTGTTTGCCTCTGATGTGGTCCGGAAGATATTCTTAAGCTATCAACAGCTCTTTTAGACGCTCTCGTGCTTATCTAGATCATACATTGCAGTTAGTTATGAAAACTAGGACCCTGCAGATTCATCTCTTTTCCTTTGCCTCAGGAATATACTTATCTTCCCTAGAATACTGGTATGTCTCTGTTCATTCTCTATTGAATATGAATGAAAATAACTCTGCTGATACTGGTACTTACCTGCTGATACTAACTAGAATCCTGCATATTCATCTCTTTTCTTTTGCCTCAGGGATATACTTATCCTCCCTAGATTACTGGTATGTCTCTGTTCATTCTCTATTGAATACGAATGAGAATATCTCTGTTATTGCCATCTTTGTTGTTAACCACATGTATCTGGAGTTGTTGCATGTACTCTGTGCATAGCTTTCCTGATTGTGGTTGGCCACATCGTTTCTTGTATTGCTTGTTCCATGTTTTTTCAAATTTTCTTTCATTGTTCTATGCCCTGCTACTCTAACAATGAGCTCCTAATATTTGTTCTTTCATTATCTTGCATCTATACTTCTAGCTAGGTTGTTCTGTTTGGAGTTTTTTCCATGGCATAGCTGAGGTTCTTCTTCTTTTTTTCCCTCTAAGCCATTGAGTAGTTAAGCAATCTATTTGTTGGCTATGAGAACTTCCATGCTAATCCTTTTTCTTGGTTCACTTTGAATGAAAATATCTATGTCATTTCTGCCTTTTGTAGTTAACCACAACTATCTGGAACTGTTGCATATATTGTATCCAGTTGTTTACATGCCATATCTGGGATATCCTTTTTTTAAAAAAAAAAAAACTGAACCATTGAGCCGTTAATCAATCTATTCCCTTGCTTTGCTTGGCCATAATAATGTCCTTGATGAGTGTGTGTATTTCTAGACATAAGGTGACTTGCTTAACACCTTATGCTTTTTCTGTTCTCACTTGCCTTCTTTTCTGTTTTTTTCCCCTGGCAGAGAGCTCCTGATAGCTCAAGTAATCTTGAGGTCCTATCGCAACTTGCCTTTTATCATCCTCTTGCTCTTTTTCAATCCCTTGAAGGCCGTCAGGTGTTGTTGAGTAGAAATATGCTTGCTTACCTTTTTCTGCATATGCCTGTTTCTGACTAGGTGCATTAGTTCACTCCTCTCTTTCCATGCCTTAGGCTCAACTGATGCTGTGTTATTTTGAGTGTTACTTGGCCATTTGGTTTTTCCCTTGTTCTGTTTAGGTGGAGATGCTTCTGTTTGTGCATTTATATGCTTCTGTTTATGCACTTATTTGCTAACTGGTTGTCTCAAAATAGCTAGCCTTTAATCTTTTAGCTTAATATATGGAATACTACACTGCGTTCCTTTCATAGGCTCAAAATAGCTACCCTCTGATCTTTTGACTCGATGTATGAAATACTATAGTTAGCTTCCTTCATGGACCTCAATACTGTTAGATGCATGCATTATGTTAATATGCCAAAAGAGAAAAATGATCAGTTGTTGCAGCGCAGACGGGAGCGTTATGCTAGAAGGAAGGCAAGTAACGTGCATACTGTTGAGCAATCTAGCTATTCATCTATGCCAGAAGAACAAAAAAATAGAATTCGCCAACGTAGGAGAGAGTTATATGCTGCAAAAAAAATGGATAAGGTTGCGCCCCCGAGGCTTCTACTCCTATATGCAATGTTCCCAAAGTTAGGCGTTGTCGCAAAAAGAAGCCTCCATCAGACCAAGGTCTGAATGATTCTGTGCCCGAGGCATGTAGTTCTACACCAAAGACCATTCCTGGCGATAATGAATTAGCTGATTTGTTTGATAGCATAACGACGAAGCTCCAGTCATCATCATCATCTTTCCCTGCATCTGCTGAGCCATCTTCTTTAGCTGCTACGACTGGGCAGTCTTATGCACCCAATGGTGCACTACTCAGTTTAAACTATGTTTGTTAGCAAATGTGGACTTATTTATTTGGATTGCTTTTTTATAACTGTTTTCAATTCTTATGAGGTTTTCTGATAAACTTGTTGTGCCAATTTACAATAACTCCCTGGTAGAAGAAGGAACTTGTATCATCAATGTTGAGCCATCTGATTCCTCTAAACAGAGTGGCAGCCAACAGATTCTTGTTGACACACGGCTCGAGAACAGCGATTAGTTTTAGCATATATTTTAATCTAACTGTTCCTTGAAGTGCTACAGGTCACATTAGTTTCCCTTTTCACCCTTAAGTTTGATTGATATATGGTTTGATATGCTATTAGGTAAGCGACGAAGGACCCAAAAAAGCAGTTTCTCTCGCTTGAAACAGATTCCAACTGAAGTATTAGTCCTCCCTGATGCGCCAATGTGTCAACATTGTGGTGCTAAGCGATTCCATTTGGAAGCTCTGAATTTTTGCTGTTCAGGCGGTGAGGTTTCTGTTGTTCATCCTGTGATGCCTTATGCCCTCTTCCGCCTCTATTCCGATACAGATGAGGACTATGTTCATTTTTGTAAGAGTGTTCGCACATATAATAACAATCTTGCCTTTACCACTTTTGCTGCAAAGTACGATAAAGATTTGACCAAGAATACTAAGGGGGTTTACACTTTTCGTGTACAAGGCCAAATTTATCACCTTCTGAATAGTTTGAAACCAAATGGCCATCCTCCTACTGCTATCCAGCTATACTTCTATGATCAAGAGGAGGAATTGTCGCAGAGACTTGACACTTCTCCAAGATTACGTGAGAGCACTCTTAAGCTCCTAATGGGTATTCTTGAACAGAATCCTTATACCAAGGTTTTCAAGGCGTTAAAAGAGCTTCCTAATCTGGACAACCATATTATATTTCTTAATTCCAATCCAGGGTTTGATCAGTGTTTATATAACATGTCAACGTCTTCAGAAGTTGCTGTGATATGGACAGAAACTGAGAATGAAGCCTTAGACAAGGGCGCCCACATACAAGTTTATACTCATGCAAACACAAGCCATAGGATCCAACACTATTTTTCATGCTATGATTCTCTGCAATAACCGCTGTTGTTTCCTCGAGGCAAATCTGGCTGGCACTATGGTATTCCAAGAAACACCAATGCTAATAAAAGAAAGAGGGAGGAAACTGATGATGGTTGTCTTGTTGATGCTGCTCAAATAGGAACAGCCATTGGTCTTATTCAAAAGGAAAACGAAGGTATCTCTATTTTCTGATGATCATTCTTCCTTTAGCTGTCCTATATTCAGTTTTCACCTCAAGGGAACAATTTCACTTAATTTTGTTACTTTTTAATTGCTGTTCTTGCTAATTGTTATTTGGTCTTTTAAGTTTATCCTCATGTCTTGTTTAGAAGTCTTTCAAACTTGCCCTGCCAATGTATATTTTCTTCGATGGCTAATTGGTTTTTAGAAATATTGAATTTCTTAGCTTTTGTTTTCGTGTTTTAGTTGCTGAGGAAGGAAAGAAAAAATGTGAAACTATTTCTGCTCGAGAATATTATTGCTACAAATTGCAGATTAGAGACGATGACAGGTCAATGCTCTTGCTACACAGGGAGACTGTTGCAGTAGTTCTCTGTTGATATTTATGTTAAGATTGAGACCTCTAGGCTTGAATTCCATAGGAAAAAACAAAAAAGAAATAAGAATTGAAATTCTTAAAGGTGTAACAGATAGCATCTCTTCTGGTCAGACCAAAGGTAGTAAGGTTGGTCGAAGAGTTTATCTTCCATCTTCCTTTATTGGTGGTCCAAGGGACATGAGGCAAAGGTATATAGATGCTATGTCTTTGGTCCAGAGGTATGGTAAGCCTAACATATTCATTACCATGAGTTGCAATAGGATGTGGAAGGAAATACAGGACAACCTAAAATATGGAGAAGAAGCTCAGGATAGGCCTGATTTAGTTTCAAGAGTGTTTAGAGCTAAGTTGGAATTATTAAAAGCTGAAATCACAAAAAAGAAAATATTTGGTGAAGTTGCTGCCTGTGTGTATGTGATTGAGTTTCAAAAGAGAGGACTCCCTCATGCTCATATGTTGATTATTTTAAAGCCAGAATATAAGCCCCTCAATCCTGAAGCTTATGACATGAGAGTTTCAGCTGAAATACCTGATCCTGATAAGCAACCACATTTGAACTTTCTGGTTATGAAACACATGATGCGTGGTCCATGTGGTTCATTAAAAAAAGATAATGTTTGTATGAAAGATGGAGTGTGCAAGAACCATTTTCCAAAGGATTTCAGTGACTACACAGCTTACACAGAGGATGGTTATCCTCACTATAGGAGAAGGATGGATGATCGTTGCGTAAGAGTAAGAGATCATTTGTTGGATAACAGATGGGTTATTCCATACAATCCATACCTTCTAGCATTGTTTGACTGCCACTTGAATGTGGAAATCTGTTCCACTGTTAAATTAGTTAAGTACCTGTACAAATATGTTTACAAAGGACACGATCGTGTGAGCTTTTATATCCACTCTGACAGTGCCTTTGAAGATGTTGATGAGATTTTAGACTTTCATTCTAGTCAATGGGTCGCTGCTAGAGAGGCTTTTTGGTGCATATTTCGGTTTGCTTTAAATGAAATGACCCCAAGCGTCTACGCATTGCAGGTTCATCTGCCTGGAGAGCAAATGGTTTCTTTTCACAGAAAAACCAATCTTGCTGATTTGGTTACTGACGTTGACTTCTCAAAACAATGCTGACTGAGTTCTTTTATATGAATCGAACAAATAGGTATGCTTAGAAGCTCAAGCTGCTTTATAAACAATTTCCTGAGTTTTTTTGTATGGAAACCAACCAAGAAGCGTTGGTCTCAAAGAAAACGGCGAAAAGTTGTTGAAAGATTGGTGACAGTTAGCCCAGCAAAAGAAGAGAGATATTTCTTGAGGTTGCTTTTGTCTTGTGTCTGTGCAACTACTTCATTTGACCACTTGCTGACTGTTAATGGCATCCGTATGCATTCCTACAGAGAAGCTGCTTTCCAGATGGATCTGTTACAATCAGATACGTATATCGAAGACACCATTGATGAGGCTGCTACTTTTCAGATGCCTTCTTCCCTCAGAAGCTTGTTTGCAATAATGCTAGCTTTCTGCTCCCCATCGAATCCCAAATATTTGTGGGAAAAGTATGAGCCTAAACTATCAAGGGATTATCAAAAAAATAGTTTACTCACTGGGTATACTTCTGAATGCATCAGATTGTTGGTTCTTCAGGAGATCAGCAAGTATTTGGAACAAATGGGTAAAAGTGTAAATAATTTTCACTTGGTTTCTCATTACCTTGATGTTACATTGGATCAGCGGATTACAAAAGAAATTGAAACTAAAAGAAGTGTTCAGTTCACAGAGGAGGATCTGTTAATGTCTTCGAAGTTTAATGCAGGTCAGAAACTTGCCTATGACTTTATCATGTCACAAGTTTTCTCGACAAAAGCCCAAAGTTTTTTCATCAACGTGCCTGGTGGGACAGGGAAAACTTTCCTTTACCGGTCAATCCTTGCTACATTACGTTCTCAAGGCTATATAGCCATAGCTGTAGCATCGTCCCGTGTTGCTGCCTCTATTCTTCCTGGTGGGAGGACTGCGAATTTGCGCTTTAAGATCCCTCTTGACATATCTAAAACTAAGGCTTGCCAAGTTAGTAAGCAAAGCTCTATTGCTAAATTACTTATAAAGGCCAAACTTATATTGTGGGATGAAGCTTCAATGGCCAAGAAGGAAACAATCAAAGCATTTGATATGCTTCTTAGAGATATAATGGCATGCGATGATCCTTTTGGTGGCAAGGTAGTGGTTTTTGGAGGTGATTTCAGGCAGACCATACTTGCGATTAGAGATACAACAAGAGATGTTTTGGTGTAGTCAAGTTTTGTCAACTCGCCTCTCTGGACTGTTTTGCAGAAAGTTACTTTAACTGAAAATATGAGGGCTGTTATGGATCGTGCTTTCTCTGACTTCTTGCTACGGATAGGTGAGGGCCGTGAACCAGAAGACGAAGACAGCAAAATATCTTTATGTAAGGATATGATGATCCCTTATGATGGAAAGGAAGCTTCTCTTAACAGGTGACTATATTTGTTCTATATAGTGTTACTATATCAGTTATATATGTGATAGGTTACTTTTAATTGGCCTTCAGTTTCTTGTTCTGACTTTGTGTTTTAATCAACAGGTTAATAGAATCTATTTTTGGTGATCTAAACATCTATTCTTCAGATCCATATCAGATGATTAATCGGTGTATTCTATCAGCAACAAACAATGCTGTTGATAATGTTAACCAAATCATTATTGATAGGTTTCCTAGAGATCCGTAGGTTTATATAAGTTCTGATAGAACTCTAAATGAAAAAGATCAAGGAGACTATGCAGACTTTCTCAACTCTTTAAATCCAAAGGGGTTACCTCCTCATAAGCTGATCTTAAAGGAGAACTGTCCAATTATTCTTCTCAGAAACTTAAACCCAATGGAAGGCCTTTGTAATGGCACCAGACTTATATGTCGAGAGCTGCGGCACAACACTATTTGTGCAGAGATAGCAATGGGTCAACACCGTGGTAAAAGAGTCTTCTTGCCAAAGATTTCTCTCCAAACTTCTGACAGCGAAAAGAATGGCATCCCCTTTAAGAGAACTCAATTTCCTGTCAAATTATGTTTTGCAATGACGATTAACAAGTCTCAGGGCTAGACTCTGGATTATGTAGGGATTTACTTGCGTGAACCTGTTTTCTCTCACGGGCAGCTATATGTTGCCCTTTCTCATGTAAAAAGTTCATCTGCAGTTAAAGTCCTAATAGTACCAGCAACGTATCATGACATAGTCACTGAATGCAAAACTAGGAATGTGGTTTTTCATGAAGTTCTTACATTAGCTAAATAGTAGCTTTTATTTCTGGTTTTTTTCCCACTTGTTATTTTATTCCCTTAAATGCTCTATTTCTGGTTTGTCCTTTCCTCATCCGTTATATTACAACACTGTCTAATTGATAGTAACTTAAAACTTTTCCTTCTTTATAGAATGTGAATCTGCTTTGCATTGCTGATATCAGACCAAGAATGAGAGGATAGTCAACCCACGTTACTGTTCAGGAAAAAATGCACGTTGCTTGTTCACAAAAGTCTCCCACAAGATACCAGAAGTTTGTTTTCTGATGAACAGGTATGAACCATACTTTGTAGTGCATTGTTTGACCTATACTTTTGCTTAGCTAAGATAGCCTATGGAGTTAACTTGTTCTTTTGAATGTAATACCAGGGATCCAGAGTTGAGGGAATTATGTTTAATGCTGCTATTGAAAAGATGGGGACAAAACTCCATGCTTTTAAGAAATATCTGATATCAAATGCTGATGTCAGAGAAATTGAAGAACGGTATCAAACTAATGGCCTTACGATGCAATGGGTAATAAGCTCTCAAACTGTTCTTGAGGAGCTGAATGAACAGGGGAGCATTGTTTTGCCATCCGAGTTTACTCCTATAAGCTTTAAAGACTTAGCCAGTTATACTGATACAAAGTCTCAAACTGTTGGTCAGTATGAATTCTGCTTCTGATCAGTTCTAATGTAATCAATACCAGAGCATCGATTGAAAATCTAACTCATTACTTCTTTACATCGTTTATCAGATATTATGGCCGTGGTTGTTGGCTCAATGCCTGTGGTTCCAATTAAAAATGCTTCGCAGGAGTCATTTGTCCAGAGATTTCTTATTGTGAATGAAGAGTATATCATTTTGTCTTTGCTTCAGAATCTTTCAGGCTCAATAAGAAAGCATTTATGAGACTTATCTAACAAATATTTCTTACTATCGTTTTACATGTTAGGATGGTCCCTACTGTGCTATCTTTGTGGAATGCATTTGTTGAGAATGAAGGGAAGTTACTTACAGACCACCGCAACAGGCATCCAGTTCTTATATGCCGCAGGCTTAAAGTTGTCACATACAATGGTATATAGAATCTTTGCTCCGTTCTGTTCATCCTTAGATACTGTTGTTTTACTAATTAAACTCAAGCTATTGTAATTATTATAATAGGAATAGCACTCTCAACAAGACATGACTCAGCAATTGTTGTTGATCCCCCTGTTGGAGATGATAGGAGCCTAAAAAATTGGTAATCATTAATGTCCAGAAATGCACATTTGTGCTTTCAGTCGATACTTTTCCTCTGATTATTTATCTGCTCTGCTCTCTGTTATTATATATGCATAGGGCATCAAGGAATGAGAAGGAATTACTTGCTCTCCGCCATGATAAACCGTACAGTAACCAATCTCCTAAAATGTTCTACGGGCCTCAACAAAAACTAACTACTATATGAGATGTTTTGCCAACTGAAAAAGTAAGCTGCAATTGTCTTTTATTGAGTAAGTTTCCATTCCATGCTACTGCCTGCTATAAATCAGATAACACTATTCTTATTCTAAAAGGTTTTATGGGTCAAGTGCATGTTCTCTTTTGAGCACATACTGCAAAAGTATTGGTATGTGGCATGTGTAAAGTGCTGTCGTCTAACTTTAGCTAACTATGGATGCACTTATACTTGCAACCATTGCAATGAAAAACAATCTACTCAGCCAAGGAAAGATATTTATAGCAGTTTCTGAATTTCTCCCACCCTATTGAATGTCCTGCATAAATATTTATTTTCTTTTCGCATATATCTGTTGCAGATGTCGTTTTGATATTGACCTTACTAATCAAACTGACACGATTACGGCATCAGTTTTTGGTGAACAAGCCGAGACATTACTTGGATTTACTGCTTTACAAGCAATGGATTACTTCAACAGGGTTTAAATTCGCTTTTCCCCCCTTGTTTAATTTAAGGCCTTATATACGTAAAGCATAGGCAAAATATGTATATCTGCCCATGCCATATCATTGCTCTAATTCCTGCAAATTTTTTTTTTATCTTAATAGAATGAAGATCAACCTTTAGCTAGGATCCATGAAGGCTTGAAGAATAAAATGTTCATAGTACAGCTTAAACCAGGAAGCACAAGGAATGATGGATCATATCAGAACTACACTGTTATGTATTATTTTGAAGAAAATGCTGAGACTGCCTTTGCTGACCAGTAGATGCATGTTGGTTCAAAAGATGGGACTGGTGCGCTTCTTGAAGTTCTAATTTTTGATGTGGATGCGATGCTTTTACTATAGTTGCTTCCGTGTATGAAATAACTAATTTCGCTATCCTTACATTTTCCTTTTGCAGACAAGGAGAGCTACCTTCAGAACAGTAATGATCAGGCTCCTTCTTGTGTTGCTTTAACTCCAGGTATGTATTTTAACCTCGTTTGCATATTAACTTACTTTCTTACAACAATTATTTTGACTGTCAAATTATTTTTTCTGCAGACAAAGAAGAATTACCATCTAAAACACGGCGTTGTCTTCTAAGCAGTTTTGATGAATCTGAGGAAGCTACTCCAAAGAAGCAGCGCAACAAATAGTTTTCAGTTGTCAATTGTTGCTAAGCAAGCTCTTGTTTGCTCATAAACCTACTGCTGTTATTAAAGGCATCATCCTAAGCACTTTTAATGATATTTTGCAAACAGCTAGCTTTTGTTGCTAGCCTATGAAAGTGGCTTAACCTTTTCTTTTGTCAATGCATTCTGCATGGCCCTAAACCATTTATTGTTTCCAAGCTTTTGTACACACAAGGTGAAACTACTGCTGCCTTTTACTCCATTGCAATGTAGTAGTGCAGATGTCAATTAAATTCATCAGAAACGTGCTTGGTTCTTTCCTTCCTTGATAGATATAACCATTTATGCAATTAATGTTGCTCCACTCTTGGAATTTACAGCTATGTTCTGTATGGTTTTGATAGTTTGTTCCTTCAATAACTATGCCTGAGACATCTCCAATTAAGTTATAGGTCTAGCACCATAAAAATGGACACAAATGCTACCATTTTAACAACGGCCATTCATTACAGCTCTGAAAATTGATTCCTTAGTACTTCCATCTACCTACCATATTTACTCCCTTCTTGCTATTCCATGATTGTCGCGCCCCACTTTTTGAATGGTGTGGATGGTGATGTGTGTAGTGTGGTGTGAACGTGTGTGTATAGTGGAATGTGAACGTGTGCGAAATGAGAAGTAAAAGGCCATGGGACTTAAGAATGCGACGATTTTGGCCAAACAAAGTTCAAAAGGGTTTCTTGAAAAATGGAGTCGCCACTTGGTATAGAGTTAGGGTGTACCAAGTCACCAAAAAATGATTTTTGTTTTTGAATGAAAAAAGTAAATAAACCCTTTTAGAGAACTTTTGGGTCTACGTAACCAAAAGAGGGATCGGGGGTCACATTTGACGAAGGGGAAGGCAAGGATAAAAATCCAAGGCATCCCTTCGACCTAGCCAAGGCTAGTTGCGTGACTTAAACCAATTTTTCCTAATTTTTCTACCCAAGGTATGTATCGCGTGTTGGATATGTCTATATGAATGCAAAAACCTAGACCTAGGGGGACATGGGGGAAATTTCTCTTCAAAGGTTGAGTGGTGCCAATCACATTAATTGTGAAGCCCAGTAATGATCCTTTGGAGAGGTCACACATAAATCCTAAATGACGTAAAATGAGTGGAATGCATGCCATGTGAGAGTGTGAGTTTGTGTGAAGTGAGAAAAATGATAAAAGTAATAAGATATAAGTGGAGGTGTGCAAATGTCTTTGCAAGGTAAAGTAAGTAAAGATTAATAAGGTGAAAAATGCCATAGGGTGCATGTGTGAAGTGAGAATGTAGAAAGTAGTGTGAAAGTAGTGTGAAGTGAGAATGTAGAAAGAGGAATGGAATATAAAGTAAGTGCTAGTGAATGAATGAAATGCATGAATCCTATGGGAATGCAAGCAAAACGGGTACGGGGACTCTTAACTTTGTGACTTGATTTTTCCTTTGATAGAGGGAATATAAGCGTGCTAAGGCTTAGAAAAAGCCACACTCGTCTATATCCCATATTTAAGGGGACTCTTCAGGCAAATGTACCCTATACCTAGTATGAGGTGCAAAAATCCTAAAATGAGGGGAAAAGGGGCTCGAGGAGTATGCCCAATGATAAAACTAAGAAAAATGCATGACATGTAGTGGACATGCAAATATGCACTAACAAAAGGGGATGGCCTATTGGGTCTAGCGTTGGACTAGCCCTTTCTATGAATTCCTAATGAAATAATGAGCCACAACTAGCATTGGACTAGTGTGGTGACGTACATTCATCCATCACATTCATTCATGGCTATGGAAAGCGATTAGACATGCCAAACACCTATAAGCACATAGCACATAACAATTAGCATGCTCGACTAAATGCAAGAACCTAATAAAGCAAATTAACACATAGCAACAAAAACAAGCAATCAAGCTAATAAACCTATTACATTTGCTAGCTAGGCACAATGTCTTCAATAGGTCTTCATCAAGTGCTCCCCAAGCCCTATCTATTACAAGCCAAGAGGTGTACACATACCCCATAATGAATAACTTAAATTACAAGCCAAGAGGTGTACACATACCCCATAATGAATAACTTAAATAAAAGTAAAGGTAAATGAAATAAATGCAAAGACTTAAAGAAAGGCAAGGAAAGCAACGTAGACATGCAATTCACACTTAGCACGTTGGATCACATAGGAGAAATGAAAATCAAGGAGATAGAGGTTACCTCCCTTGTAATTGGGCACCAATGAAGCGAAATCACTTATTTATCTTCCAAAATAAAAGAAATGGTCAAGGCACCAATTTATTTGGAAAAAATAAAGAAAATAGGCAAACACAAGCTCACTTGGTCATAAAGCCCCTAAAATCATGAATTAAGTGCAATTGAAACAAAGCATGGTAGTCAATTGAAGCAAGCAAGCAATGAAATTGTAGAATTAAAATTGCCAAGGACCAAATTGATGAAATTATTCAATTGATTGGGTCCTAGTAGAACAAATAGAAGCTAGAGGGGTTAAAGGGCAACTTTTCTGAAGTTTCCATGCAAAGTTACGAGGAAATTTTCTGCAACCAAGTTTGCTGTCTTCTTTAGTTCGCTACATTATTCCATTGACATAGCCAAACATTTGCCAACTTATCACCACAAAAGGTAAGACAATCATATCAAGACCCATTAAAAATCCCAGCAAAATCGTCCAAAATGTTAACAAAGATCCACAACCTCAACTGGAAGACACAGTCTATTGAACAAACTAGTGAATCATGAGAAAAGAAAATGCAGCAACGAAGATGCAATGAAGACCTCAAACAAGCTTAGCTAAGGAACCTAAATCTAGTCAAATTTCACATGTCTTGTCTTACCATTTCCAACAAAACGCAGATAAGACTGAGCAATCCATAGCCATCATCATTCAACATCAAAAAACGCAGCATGGTCGAAGCTTTACTTTCTTATTTGCTGGTTTCTGGGTTTTACAACTTTGCGGCTTATTAGCAACTACAGGAAACTTTGCAAAGACTTTAAACACTGCTACGAAGCCCAACATTCATTAGCTTGCAGAAAACCTTCATCACACACAAAAACTAACCATGCAAACCAAGGAAATCTAGAGCAGAGAGGGCCATTAAATCAGATTACTGCTGCCAACTTTACAACTCATTCCATGCAACTATGTCCATACAGAAACTCAAACCAAATCTATTATTCCATCAGCCCAAACTCACATAATCAGTTTTAACATAACTTCAAACATGGTTCGCCCAGCTTAAATAAATCCCTCAGATAGAACCCAAGCCAGGAAAACAAGGACAAAGCAGCAAAAATGAGCAAAAAATTCAGTCGAAACTTCATTTAGAATAACTGGAATCCTTTTCCTTTTATCGTAAAAAGTTACAATGGCTTCACGGTGTTGCAGCAATTCAACTTTTATTATGCTTTTAACTGGCATATGGACAACACAATTCAAACACCAAGAGACAACAGGTCACAGCAAGAGTGATAAACTTATGCAGCTTTGGAATTCCACAACTTCCAGTCACAAACGCAGCCAATGTGACTTGAACATCTACCAAGACTCGACCAGAAAAACAAGGAAAAGAACAGGTTCTGTACATATTGCTGCAATAACTCAGCCCACCAGAAATGAAATTCAACCCTCTTCAAATGCAGAAACAATCATGAAGCCGATTACAATCATGATGGAGCATTACAAAACAAAATAGATTCGGACTACGAAAATGCAAATGAAGTGCAACAATAAATATTCTCTGCAAAATTCTATTCTCAACCGTGGCTTTCTAATTCATCATCCCAAATCGACTGCGCAAACACAAAGGAGCAGCGGAGAGCTACAACATGCTATCTATGCTAGAACAAAATCCAACCTCTAGCATAATTACCAAGAAACAATCAACTACCCAACTCGGGTAAATAAAATGTCTGGGGTAAGAACACGCAAGATGCAAACAAAAACATCTTCAAGCAAGACTTTCGGTTAGGCATTTTATCGAGCAACAAACGGGCATTAACATTTCACTAGATTTTTGCTCAAATTGAATCTATAACTAGCCCAGAATTTTATCAGCAACCCAAGAAAATTTAACCCAATCAAATTATAAGGAACGGATACTTCAAATTCAGAAACATAGCCACGAGTAAAGTCACGGCAGACATGCTTCACAAGCTTGAAAAAGGGCTGAAACTTAAGGAGGAAACTTACAGTGGGTTCCAATGGTGGTGGCGGCTCTGGTTCTTGGCGCTGCAATGGTCGACTTGGAATGAGAACCAACAGCTCATCAGTTGGAAGCTACTTCTTAGCAATTGCTGCAACGGTTGCGACAGAGGAGGAGGCCGACGGGGTAGTTGGAAGAGGGGTGGTTGTGGTGGCCGCGGAACACGTTATGGAGACGGGTTCCTGAGTAGTGGCACACCGGGAAAGGGTAATGGCGGAAAAGGCGGTGAGTTGCAGTGGATTCCGGCGGTGGATTGCGGTGAATTCCAGTTGCTCTGTTTTCCAGATTTGTCCTTCCCTTTGTCGAAGTTTCTCTTGCTCTATCTCTCACTCCCAGGTCCTTCCTCTGCCCGAAGACTCCCCAATTTCTCTCTGTTTTCACGGTTTTTCTTTTCTTTTCGCAGCCCTTTTGACTCAGCCGCCAACCTCCCTTAGTTCTCTGTTTTTCCTCTCAAGCTCTCAGACCTCCCTTTCTCGTAGCCGAAGCTCCTCTGTTTTCTTTTGGCCAGAAGCCTTTGCCAACATCCCTTCTGTTTTTCCATTTCCTCTGTTTCTTAATCTTCCCCCCCTTTGTTTTTGGTCCGTAACCCTCTCCAATACTCAGCCGCAGCCCTCCCCTGTTTTCTTTCTTTCTTCCCTGTTCCCCCCGTGAGCTCTTTCTTTTTTCTCTCTGCCAGCTGCCTTAGACCCCCAATTCCTCTCTCATTTTTTGCACCCCCTTTTAGCTTGCGGCCCTTTTATCTTTTTGGGCACCCCAAAACTAAACCTAATATGAAAGGCCAGGATCTCCTCCTCAAAAATAGGTTTATGTGTCTTGTTTTTGTCCTTTGATTGATTTTTGATTTTTGACTTTTCCTTTTTTTCTTTTTTTCTCTTTTTTATTATTTTTTTATTTTTTTTTTAATGCTCGAATGTCTAAAAATGAGATTAGTAAAACCAAACTAAAATAAATATCAATAAAATTAACAATGAAAAATAAAGTCAAAAATTTGGTGTCTACAATGATTAAAGCCAAAAAGCTCCCCCAGCATATAAAGACATTCAAATGCCTGGACAACTGCACTTTACAAACTCAGTATTTTTCCCACACACTTTCTTCCTACCGTGCTTCCCAACGCGCCAATGACCATGCCAAAAAATCCTTTCAGAAAATAGCTAGCCATTCCCTACGATAACAAGACCAGGTTCTTTCTCTGTACTTTCAGTAAAACAAAGATCCATGCTGCAACAATGGTTGAAAAGCCTGGAGGACCGAACGTATGTTATATAAAAAAAAAAATTCCTTGCGGCTTATCCGCAGGTACTAAGCCACACAGAAGAACCATATTTATATTCGTTTCACTCCATTACTCAATGGCTGTAGAACATAATCACCCTTGCACCTGAAGCTTTTACAGCCACTGGTATACTCATATCTTGTATCTTCTATGTTTATTGCTTGAAGTATCTTTCGTGTCTCATGCTATCACTTTGTCTATAGATACAACCATCGCTTCCCTTCAAAGCATACCGGTAGGGCGACCATGGTGTTTTGTTCTTTTTTGCTCAAATAGAACCAAACAGGTTGGTAAATAAAAATAAATCTATTTTTCAATTATTTGTTTCTCACATAATAATTTTAACTCTGTTGGTTTTCCCTTCTATAGAGAATCTCTGCTGATCTTTTTGATTCAATTGGATTCCAAGATGGCATAACAATTAAAGTATATTATGGCATACACTCCTGGAATATTAAAATTAAGGATGGATACTTTGAAGAAGGTTGGGAACTGTACTGTACCAAGAATTTGATCCACGAGAATGACATGGTCTTCTTGAGAATCAAGGGAAATTTATCCTATGATTCCATGGCTTTCTGCACTTCCCAATCACATATTCTCATGCCATGGACACTTCCTTTGCCTATGCTTTTAGACATTACATCCAATGTTGAAACATCTGGTTTCTTGTTCAGACACCAGCCCGATTCATGTACTATCACCTCCTCCATAAATCAGTTTCTACAGCACGTTTGGACATCATTTGTTTCTTTCTACCAGTTTTATACACGTCATTCTAAGTATACTTTGGTAAGTGCTTTCCGTTATACAATTTTGTTTACAACTGCATTCTTCACTGATCTGACAAATTTTTTTTCCCCTCAAATACGCCCTTCCACAATATGCTGACCTTCGACTACATGAAAACACAACCCCAACAGTAATTCTTACAAGCGGCTATAAAGTGTATTGCATTGGCATGAAACAAAGATCCCTCGACAAAAATTGGGCCACTTTCGCAATCGAACATGCTCTTTGCCCTGGAAACATATTCTTTTTATTCCACAATCGGCCACCTCTTTTGTTGTTATCATATTCAACAAAAAAGGCATTGAAAAACTGTATCCGTGGCATTTAATTTCACTCTTCATCTAACTTAATCCATATTAGGTGACTAAGTGCTTCGATAGCCTTTGAGAATAAATTATAATTATGTATCTTGCTCTATTTTAAAGAGCTTCTTTCTATGAAAAGTATTTCCGTTGTATATCTTGTTCTGTTCGGCTCCAATCTTCCTAAGAGTACTGTATATTACTACTTATTTTGTGCTCTTGTGTAATCCATATACCAAAAAAAAATAGTATTACTAAAAAAAAAGCCATTAGCCTCAGCGAATATATCCTCCTCCATTACTTTTCCTTCCTCATTATATGCTGCCTGGGCATCTTCTCTTTGTATACCACCGCACACCGCGCGGTATATGCCTCCTAGTCCCTTCAATAATGAACAAGATTTTATTGCTAAATTTGCTGAAAATCATGAATTGCTCAACAATGGTTGAAGGAGAGTTACACAACGATTAAACAAAATCAAATATTTTAGGAAACTAGATGGTTCATGAGCTGTTTGACAAAAAAAAAAAAAAAGATGGTTCATGAGCTATTTTATTGGTTTCCCTTGAAACTAATGGTGGTGAGATGAGTGGGATTTGTTTAGGTGCAATCTGGGATTTGCAAATTGGTTCGTATCCAAACTTATCCATATTTATTTTGGGACTTATTTGGATGAAAACAATATGTGGTGAGTCTACCCAAGTAGTTTGTTGTATGTTTTTTTCATTTGTAGACCCAATAAATTTAACAAATAATCTACTAGCATTCTGACTAGTGCTATGCACGGATTTATATCTTTAAGGAAATAATGAAATTTTATATGATAAATAAAATGTAAATGGTTTAAGAAAGTGTTAATGTAATTTCAATTTCTACTGAAATGTATTATTGTAAACAAAAGCAAAAAAAAAAAATTGAATAGAATATGTTACTTTACATATGCTACATGTTTTGTTTTATTATGATTATAAAAAAAAACTACAAGCTACATGTTAAGAACATAAAAAATAAAAAATAAAAAAATTACCATGAATAAGATGAATCTTTATTACTATGGAAAATTTCAAGTCTATATATGTCCATATATGGAAAATATCTTGTATTTGTGATAATAAAATGTTTAGTATTGCAATATTATTAAGTAAATTTAACAAGTAAAATAGAAATATGAAACTAATATCGTGAAGTAAATTTAATCTCATAAAATGATAATAAAATGTAAATCTAATATTTCTGTTAAGTAAATTTAATATTGTTAAGTAAATTGAGCCCTCTCCAACCTTTCCTAAACACCATCCCTACTCCCATCCCCACTCCATCCTACCACCTTTCTATTTCCCTCAACCTTAGCCTCACTCACTATCCTAAAGTAAACTCATACCTGACGACCTTTTCCTATCCTTGTAATTTCCCAATACATATCATCACTAGTGTGAATACCCGTGCTAGGCACGGTACGGACATTATTGAAAAAAATGGAAATAATTGGTGAATAAAAAAAGTTAAAAAATTGTACCAATAGAATTAAAATGTAAGATTTGTCTAACAATAACTTGAAATGTGATAAAATGTGTATATCATCCAAGAACTGTCTTTTTTCGAAAGATAAATTCTGAAAGAATAATAGAAATTTATGTTAGAAAATGAATGATATATAAATAAAAATGAATGTTATCAAAATGAAATGTTTACAAATATTGTACATTCAATTTGATAATCTTGCATTAAGGTGCGAACACTTTTCACTAATTTGAAATGAATACGGTTTGACAGAATTGACTATTGAATGATCTATTTTGCCTCACATAGATGTTGTGAGAACCTGTAAATTTTCTTATTTTCTAGGTTTTATTTTATTTAATTGCATGCTTTTCCCTATTTTCTTTATTAGAAAAATTTCCTAGATAATTTTTATGAGTAAATATGGGTTTTAAATCATTTTTCTAGTATAAGTTAGTTTATAAGGTTTTAAAAGTGTATACCGGGATGTGGGACCCACTAGTGCGGAAAGTTCGATAAAATTCGATCAATTAGGTTAAGTTTTGTATACCGGGATTATTTTACCAGGTGTTATGAGGTAATTAGAGGTTACCTAGATGGATTGGTGTGGGAGAGACAAAAGGATAGCTTTGCATTAAATAAGGGTGACAAGTGTCACCTTGTGATTTAATCTTGACTTTGACTACTATTCATTTACTTTACTAATTAGTCAATTTGGACCCAAAATCATCTTCATTCATCAAGCATCTTGGCCGGCCCTCACTAGAAGAAAAGAAAAGAAAGCTCTCAACTTGTTTCTTCCATTTCTTGCACAAATCTAACAAATCAACCGTTTAAACTTCCAATTCCTCCATAAAAACCCTTAGTTTAGTGGTTGTGAGGTTGTTGGTGAAGTGGTTTGGAAGAAAGTGGTGCTTAGTTGGCTCTTTTCTTGAGTTGCAAGATGAGTATCTAAGGAGTTCATTCTTTGGTCTTGCTAATGTTAAATTAGTAGCTTGTGTTAGTCAAAGAGGTGTTTTTGTGGACAATATCATGACTATTGGTGAAGAATGATGAATTTTTATATTTATTCTTGATTTTTCTGTTTTTATATGTTTAATATTGTGTGGCCATGGATGATGGCTTGGGATAGTCTAGAATGAAGCTATAGTGCGTAAATTGTAGCTAATTGCGGAAAATTGCCACTTTGTGCGGAAAATTCCAGATTAGGGTCTCAATTAACCCTGTTCTGCCTGGTACTATTTGGATAGGAAGAAGGCCGAATTAGCCTTAGGTTAAAACATGAAAGTTGTAGGAAATAAGGTTTTCTAGTTTTCTGTAAAATTTACTCCAATCCGAGCTCGGTAGCCTGTGAAAAGACGGAAATACCCAGACTGCCATAGGTAAGAGTTTGGTGACAGTGTTGGCAGTTCACCTAATCTGACTGTGACTGTTCACCCTGTTGCGTACTAAATTAGATTTTGGCCAAAACATGAAAGTTGTAGCGCTGTGTCTTAGCTTTCTAATGGCCCTAGAAACACCTTAATTGGACTTCGGTAGCCTGAGTTATGGTCGTTTAACCAGAATACGTTAGCTAACCTGTTTGTGCGATTCTGGTTTGGTACATTGAAATTTTGACCTAGCTTCACTACGAACTGGACTGAGTGGTATTCAGAAAAGTTTTAGCCCTTTATCTTAGCTTCGAGACGGTATAAATTGCACCCCAATCCGATAAGTGTAGCTTCAGTTCTGTTCGTTCCGCTAAGCAACAGCAAATCTGCCTTTTGTTTTCCAACCTAAACTTCATTTCCGCACATGTCCTAGCTTGATTTGGCACTTATATGTTCTATTTGGTCTTACTCTAGTAGTATGTAGATTCGGTTTATGACTCGTACTCGAGTCTCATTGTGTTTCATTGTATGTTTTAGGACGTGCCGGTGACACGGAGCCCTCGTTGGGCAGAAATTTGTGATTTCACTCTGTGTTTGCTTGGTGAGTGTACTACTCACGTGATTGTTGCTACATGGCTTGGTTATACTTGAAATTTATGACTTGAATGCTTATGTATATGGATGAAATTGTTTGAGACGAGGGTGTACTTTATCACTCTCGCGCTCTATGGCTGATGTGACTGTTTACTGCATTAATTGAATTCTACTTGAACATACTTGAACTGGGGTCGTTTGGATGAGTCTCCAACGACCATTACTGTTATCACTGAGCTCAACCCCATTGGTGGTCAATTGAATCGAGCCGGCAAGGGCTTGGTCGAGAAAATTGATAAGCCATAGGGACTGTTTATGTGGAATCCTTGGGTATGAAACTCTTGATTCCGGTATACTCGAGTATTACCATTTCTGAACTGATTGGAGTTCGGGCCCGGTAGGGGTATGTGAGGTGGAAGGAATCGGTGAAAGTGGAGTCTACGGTATTGGTTAATCCTTAAGCGTTGACGGAGGGTCAACGGGACGAGATCAAGTATGGCAAGCAGGGATAAGGGCTCTTGAGAGCCGACCGTATCCTTTTAAATATCTTCATTGAAACGTGATGCGAATTGACTCACTTATTGGATGTGTTTGGATTGAATAGCTTTGTGCTTATGTGAACTTTGTTACTTGGGTGATGGTACCTCATTGGGCGAAAGCTCACTCCATTAAATTTTGTTTTCCTTACAGGGAACCACTTTTGGGGACTATGATGTTTTGAAGCATGAGTTGAGCTAGTTTTAATATATTTTGTAAAGCTCCTTGATAGTTGGAAAAACCCTAAATGTATTTTGATCTAATTATCTTCCTTTTGTTTTGTAAATTACAAACGTATGTGTATAACACTGTTTAACCCTGTTCATGTATCTTATTTGGTTTGGAAATGTTTTCCTGAGTTATATGACATGGCACCCACTATTCATTGGCCGCTTTGAATAGATTGAGCGCGCTATTACCTTCCGGAACGTTTTAGAACGTATTTAACTGTCTCGTTAGTCATGGCGAGAGTTGGGCAGGCAGTCCGCTGACCCCTTTGGTATGCCTTAGGGGAAAGTGGGGCTGTCACAGATGTAAATCCAAATAGGGAGTTCAACAATCAAATTTTTTCTTTCAAATTTGGAGTAGCAAGTACTCGTTCCAAAAACTGAGTATCAGGTAGTAAAGGTAAAGTAACGTCTCCATCTTGACAACACAAATTGAATTTCGGATCTTATTTTGTACTATTTTTAACTCTTTTTCCACCCACATTAGAGATTGACATTTTTGATAGATAGCTGTTCTTGGACCAAACGTTCATCTTCTTCTGACAAGATATGAACATCGTCTTAGGCCTATTTAATGTAATTGATTGGTGAAATGAGTATTATATATTATATGTGTATAACTATCAATGTATCGATAATGTAATGTAAATTTGTTATATCGAAACAATGGAAGTAATGTTTGTGTAAGGGGTATTCTATAGGAATAGAAAAAATGGGTAATTGAGAAAATTGAATTGCTCAAATTTGATAAATAAGATAACCAATGGAATGGTCAAAATTGATATATCGAATATCATTTTTAATTTTAAGGAACTGCATTTACCCGAATCTATGTACATAATTATTTATCATTTAAGGTTAGTTAGTGGAACCGATACTAATGTACTAACATTTACTCCCATCTATATATTGTACAATTCACATTTGTCATTGTCATTTTTATTTACTATACTACTTTATTTTTTTATTTATAAATTTTGTTTCATTTTCTACTAATCTTAACTATCATCTACCTTTTTCACTTTCTATACTTGTTGTCACTAATTTTACTTATTCTATAAGTCTAATTTTTTATATATTGTCATAACTTATTTTTTATTTTTCATAAATTCTATCCGTTTATAATTGTAATAACTATTTTATTTTAATCTTTTAAGTTTTAAGTATTTGATTGTCAAGTAACCTACCATCGTTATTTAAAAAAATGATAGGTTTCAAGAAATGGACAAAATAAAAACAAATCTTTAAATATTCAGTATTTTAATGTGTTTTTATTCTATTTGATATTTATGATTTATTGCATTTAATAACTTATTTTAAGGGATAATTTTTCGGTCACTGCACATGGATGTCCGGCCATCCTAAAGGGAAAAAAAATCAATTGTTCCGTTCTTGTGATTTTTTTAGGGTTAAATATAGTAAGCCCCTTAACTTTACATTTAGTTGCATTTTATCCCCTCAACTCAATAAATGGACACTTTGCCCGTTTACTTTATGTTTTAGGACAAAAATGCCTATTCTATATTCATTAATATATTTTTTCTTTTTTGCCCTTTTCCTACTTATTCCTTTTCTTGATATTTTTCAATTTTTCATCATTCTCTCATATAATCAAATACTTTCTTCTCTTTGCTATTTTTATCTAGATACTAATTTTAATCATTTTTAAATATTCTTTATTTATTTCTATCTTTTTTACCTTTTGTTATTAGAAAAATAATGATCATAAAGGGTATGATATAACAAAGTATATGTTATTTATGAACATAGGCTATTTAATACTGGTGAGAACGACACACCTTATATGTGTGCAAATTTAAAAGAATTTTTTAAAAATATATTAATTTTTTTAGTAGTTGTTGGTTTTTGTTTTAGAAATGTGGATGGAAGAATTGTGTTTTTCGCTTTTTTATTTTGGATAGGAAGTTGTTGGTAGTTATTGCCTCATTAGAAGTTTTGTTAGGCTAAAAGGGAAGTTATGAGTATGTGTTTGTGTGTGGGAATTCTTAAATTGGAGTGAAATTCTTAAATTGGAGAACTCTTAATTGGAGTAGGAAAGTGGAGGAAATGTAGGGAAAATCGTGAGTATGATTATAGGATTTATAGGAACGGTTATAGGATTAGTTAAGAGATAAACATTTCTTAAATTGGAGGACTCTTAATTGGAGTGGAAAACGTGGGAAAAATGTGGGAAAAATGTGTGTATGATTATGGGATTTGTAGGAGTGGTTATAGGATTAGTTAAGAGATAAATATTGCTTAATTATAAAAATATAAAATTCTATTAAAATAGCATTCAGACTTTTGATAATTTTGGAATCTCCTTATCCAAAACCCCTTCTGCAATACATATAGATATAGATGAATAGAATTTTGTTTAGTGTGGGCCACATGAAATAATACTAATCAACAATAGGAGTGATGTGATATATCCATTTCACACCACACGGTTAGACCAACCGCATGCTGCGCGTGATATGTGTTCATTTCTCAAGTGTTTTTTCCTTCTGTAACATTACACATTAGACAACAAAAATCAGTATTTCGACGCCAGAAATAAAAACCAATAATGAGTTTTTTTCCCACCATTTACTACTATATTACTAGTGTGAATACCCGTGCTACGCACGGTGCTTACATTATTGAAAAAAATGAAAATAAAATGGTGAATAAAAAAAAGGTTAAAAATTTGTACCAACACAATTAAAATGTAATATCTATCTAACAATAGTTTGAAATATGATAGAATGTGTATATCATTCAAGAACTACCTTTTTTCGGAAGATAGATCCTAAAAGAAAATAGAAATTTATATTAGAAAATGAATGATAGATGAATAAAAATGAATGTAATTGAATGTTGTTAAAATGAAATACTTACAAATATTATGCATTCGATTTGATAATCTTGCATGAAGGTGCGAACACTCTTCACACCAATCAACTTTTAGTACGAAAGCCAAAATTGGTGATTTAGTTAATTCTGTTGAATTTTGTGGAGTGCGTAATACAAATGAAAATGCACGATCTTTGCATGAATTGATTCGTTGGTTAAACAACCTATCACCATTTTCCTGAGAATTAAGTACGTACAAAATTCAAAATTAGTGTATTTGTTTACATAGTTTATAATTAGCATTATAAAAAATAAATATATATCAAGAAATTCTACCTTCCTTTGTAATTCTCTGAGATAAGAAGCACCACAACCAAATACGAATCGTGCATATCTGTCTTGTAGATTAAGATGCATGTTGCCATTGGAATCTCTGATTTGTATGTTAACACTGTACCTGTTTGACAAATAAAATGTTATATATAATACAGAAAAATATGTTGAAATTAAAAATACATGAAATTAATTATCTAAAAACAGTGTCGACCACGTTATTACAATGCAGACCAAAGTGACAAAGAATCAGATAATGACAATCTTTTTGTGATAAGAAACATTAACTCTTTTGGCCTAAAGGTACGGAAACTGTCATCATGACAATATCAAATACTATACATAGTTATCGAACTCCAAGAATCCAAACTAAGTCACAAACAATCTGAAGATGTAAATTTTATATCGTAAAAAATTTCTTATATCAAATTCCATCATTTTTGTATTTGGAGGGAACTTGGTTCCATCAAAAGTCAAATACCAATACTTGTTGTGATAGCCCCACCTCCCCCTAGGGCGTACCGAAGGGTTTGGTGGACCACCTGCCTAACTCTCGTCAGAATTCAATCACGTATCATGAAAATTTAACCCAATCAAAGAATCAGACTTACAAAAAAAAAATCAAACAAAACAAACTGACTAGACATCTATGAAATACTCGCTCGAGCAACTAACAAACTTATAAGAAATCAAGACCTTCCTCAATTCAACCTCTCACGTTCTCATCCCTGTAAGGAAAACAAATGGCATGGAATGAACTAAAAATCCAGTGAGATTCCAAGTAACTAAGCAGGTAAAATACTAGGCAAGATACCATACCCAGATATCAAGAAACAAGTCAAACTCAAATAGATTATGACCCAACATATAGTTAAACAAGTAGCCAGATAGATCATGCAAAAGTGTACAGTAAAGAACACATTTACGACAAAGGATATAGGTTGCTCTCAGGAGTAAGTTCCACAGTAGCTTGATCAAGGTCCGTTGACTCTCTGTCAACCACCAAAATATAACGTTTGTAGATCTCCACTTTACACCAATTTTCGTCCACCGATCAACCCCTGTCGGGCCCAAACGTCAAAAAGTATCCAAGGTTCGTCGATCTCTTCGACCAAACCCTTGCTGGCTTAATTCAACCAACTAATCCTAGGTTGAACTTATAGTCCCAGATATACAGTAATTCAGGATATGACTTATAGCTCTAAGTATTCAGTAATCAGTAATGGAGTCGTTGGCTGTTATCCAACGCTCACGCAGTAAATGAGTAGAGACGTTAGTTGTCACTTAATGCTCCATATTCAGAAATATCAGAGTTCAGGTAATGAATTCCAGACAGGAATAAACAGGTTAGGAACTTGTCCGTTATCCAAGATTTCCCAACTTACCCGACCGCTCTGAGGCTGGTCTAAAGCAAGAGGTCCAACGAGAGCTCAATTCAGCCGTTACCGACCTACATTCATGCATACGCATGAATAACCCTAGTTTCCACTTACCCGACGTCTCGGATAGGGTTCAAGGCCCAGTTCAACCACTACAAGAGAGATGTAGCTGATCTACAATTTAACCGCCACAAGTGGGTAGTAGCCGGTCTACTATTGAACCGCTATATGAGAAATGTAGCCGGTCTACAAACATACACATAAACATTCAAGTTTGCATGCAGGATCAATTAATTCAAATTCATGCAGGTCGAGGGCAAATAAGGAAACACTCGCCTCGTCATAATCAAGTAACAAGTAATGTCCAACACTTCACATTCTCAAGTATTCCAAGTATTTCAATTCAATGTACAGGTCATATACAAATCAAGTTATTTGCTCATGCATGAAATAGATATCCAGTGTTTAGTCGAGTCAGATCAATTGAGTGTACATAAGAGAACACTAGCCCAAATAGGCTCAAGTCACAAATAAACTCAGTCTAGCATGTTTCAAGTATTTCAAATCACAATAAGTTCAGCATATCATGTTTCAAGCATTTCAAGTATCTCAAGTCCAAACAATTGAAAATCGGGTGGTTATCAAAACCTGATCAAACAAGAATACTGAAGTAAAACTGCAGAAATCAGAAATTTTCTCACCAAATCCGGCCACACATCCGGCCAAATATTGGCCGGATTCAAGGCTAGATTGACAGGGAAGATTTGAAAATCTTCGATGCTCACTGCCTCAAATCCGGCCGATAATTCGGCCAGAAATCCGGTCAGAAAGTGGCCAGATTCTGGCCACATTTCAGTTATAACAAACGGCCAGTACATGCTTTAACAGAATATCAAAAGTTTAATCGAGTTATGTCAATTTCGATAAAGTACACACTTGCCTATGAGACGATAAATCAAGTACCTTGCAACTTTTAACAACAATGAGCATGTAATAGACAGTTGGAACACTCACCAATCAATTGCAACCCTTCACTTCAACCCTGGTTCATCTTCTTGAATTATCTCGAGTCCTTGTACCTCCAAGAAAGATGGAAGCTTAGGGTTTCTTCCTCCAAAGGCTATCCACCAACACCTTTAATCTTTCTTAGTTAGCATTTTCTATGGAGTAGTTTGCAAATTTGATGGTTGGAACACAAGATTCAAGCACAAATTTGAGGTGGAAGATGAACTTTTCTCTCTGTTTTTCCTCTCAAGGGTTCAACCAAGCTAGGTGAAAAATGAAGACAATTTTGGTCAATTTTTGGTTTAGTAAAGTTAAGGAAGACTTGATCAAAGTCCAACATCCAATGGTTTCGCGACACTTGGCTCTTTTAGAGTTTAATCTCATCTCTTTGTCTTCCAAAGGTTAATCTATCTAGTTAACATCTAATTGTCCCTTAGTACCATATAAAATAACATCGTTTTATGCAAAATTTCACCTAGTCGCCAAAAATTTATCGCACTTACCATACTAGCGGGTCCCACGTCCATAATGCAATTCAAACTTAACATGAAGTAACTTATATTAAGAAAATGATTTACAAACTTGACTTATTTATAAAAATATCGAGGAAATTAGGGCAATAATATAAAGTAAAGAAAATGCAGTCAAAGAATTAAATTAAAATAAAAGATAACTTTCCGGGTCCTCACACTCTCTCCCTCTTAACAGAGTTTCGTCTTCGAAATTCTCTCCTTTGCTCGCAAAACTTGATTCTACAATGTTTTCTTCTACTTTTCAAGAGTTTTTGCTCACTCATGCCACTACTACAATCTTACCTAGAGGGAAAATCTTAATAACACAATGGCTAAATCACCATGCTAAGAAAAATCAGTGAAGATATCAAAAGGTGAAAAGTGACACAAATTTTAATCTCGATGAAGAGAAGAGTTAAAACTTCATTACTATTCCTGCTAATTCTTAAATTCAAATAGATTATGACCCAGCACATAGTTAAACACGTAGCCAGATAGATCCACTTACTCGATGTATCGGATAGGGTTCACGACGCAGTTCAACCACTACAAGAGAGATGTAGTTCGTCTACAATTCAACCGTTACAAGAGAGTAGTAGCCGGTCTACTATTTAATCGCTACAACAAAAATGTAGCCGGTCTACAGTTCAACCGCTACAAGAAGAATATAGCCGATCTACAAACATACACATAAACATTCAAGTCTGCATGCAGGATCAATTAATTCAAGTTCATGCAGGTCGAGGGCGAATAAGAAAACACTCGCCTCGCCATAATCAAGTCACAAGTAACGTCCAACACTTCACATTCTCAAGTATTCCAAGTATTTCAAGTCAATGTACAAGTCATATACAAATCAAGTTACTTGTTCATGCATGAAATAGATATCCAGTGTTTAGTCGAGTCAGGTCAATTGAGTGTACATAAGAGCACACTCGCCCAAATAGGCTCAAGTCACAAATAAGCTCAGTCTTGCATGTTTCAAGCATTTCAAGTATTTCAAGTCACAAATAAACTCAACATATCATGTTTCAAGTATTTCAAGTATCTCAAGTCCAAACAGTTGAAAATCGGGTGGTTATCAAAACCTGATCAAACAAGAATACTAAAGCAAAACTGCAGTAATCAGAAATTTTCTCACCAAATCCGGCCATATATCCGGCCAAATATTGGCCGGATTCAAGGCAGGATTGACAGGGAAGATGTGAAAATCTTGGATGCTCACTGCCTCAAAATCGGCCAGAAAGTGGCCAGATTCTGGCCACATTTCAGTTATAACAAACGTCCAGTAAATGCTTCAATAGAATATCAAAAGTTTAATCGACTTATGTCAAGTGCGATAAAGTACACACTTGCCTATGAGAAGATAAATCAAGTACCTAGCAACAATGAGCATGTAATAGACAGTTGGAACACTCACCAATCAATTGCAACCCTTTACTTTAACCCTGGTTCGTCTTCTTGAACTATTTCGAGTCCTTGTACCTTCAAGAAAGATGGAAGCATATGGTTTCTTCCTCCAAAAGCTATCCACCAACACCTTTAATCTTCCTTAGTTAGCACTTTCTATGGAGTAGTTTGCAAATTTGATGGTTGAAACACAAGATTCAAGCACAAAATTGAGGTGAAAGATGAACTTTTCTCTCTATTTTTCCTCTCAAGGGTTCGGCCAAGCTAGGTGAAAAATGAAGACAATTTTGGTCAATTTTTGGTTTAGTAAAGTTAAGGAAGACTTGATCCAAGTCCAACATCCAATGGTTTCACGACACTTGGCTCTTTTAGAGTTTGATCTCATCTCTTTGTCTTCCAAAGGTTATTCTATCTAGTTAACCTCTAACTAACCTTAGCACTTTATAAAATCACATTGCTTTATGCAAAATTTCATCTAGTCGTCAAAAATTTATTGAACTTACCGCACTAGCGGGTCTCACGTCCATAATGCAATTCAAATTTTACATGAACTAACTTATATCAAGAAAATGATTTACAAACTTGAATTATTTATAAAAATATCGAGGAAATTAGGAAAATAATATAAAGTAAAGAAAATGCATTTAAAAAATTAAATTAAAATATAAGATAATTTTACTGGTCCTCACAGTCTCTCCCTCTTAACAAAATTTCGTCCTCGAAATTCTCTCCTTTGCTCACAAAACTTGATTCTACAATGTTTCCTTCTACTTTTCAAGAGTTTCTCCTCACTCATGCCACTACCACAATATTACCTAGAGAGAAAATCTTAATAACATAATGGCTAAATCACCATGCTAAGAAAAATCAGTGAAGATATCAAAAGGTGAGAAGTGACACAAACTTTAATCTCGATGAAAAGAAGAGTTAAAACTTGATTACTTTTCCTGCTAATTCTTAAACTCATACATTGTATGTTGACAAATCACTGATAATGTAAGGTCTCTCTCATCTTTACAATTGTACCACGACACCCGTATCACCCTCTCAAACCAAAATTTCTTCCTTTCAAACCACAAACGAATAATTTTCGCTTCATTTCAAGACTAAATTATAGCAAAAGATTCATGGACAACGATCCAATACTGCCCAACCACCAATATTTAATATCACTCCATAAACAATCAGGTACCAAGTTCACTGTTTCTAACGGGAATACATCTTACTACATAAAAATTTCACTACGCATATTTCAATAATTACAACTATTTCGAGCAAAACCTCACTAATGGCTAACTTTGACTATTACAACTGCTTCGCCAACACGAAATTCACTTGTCTTGGGCCTTGATGTCCAAGTTGGTCACATTTAAAGCATGCACCAATTTTCAAATAACATAATCACGTGTGAATTTTGTTACATGTTTCACACTTAGCAGTTACGTATCTCTTCTTAAAGTGTCCATTCTTTCTCTTCTTCCTCTCTTTATCCTTCATAGCAAATTCATCTTCCCAAATCTCTTTACGTTTCCATTTAGTATCATGAGAACTTCTTTCACGCCATTTTCTCTTGATTATAAGAAATGTCTTGAAATGTTATTCGACTAGGCGAATGCACTAATTCAAACTTATTCCGCACTTCTTCTGGAATCCTTTCGTATTTCCTTTTCAATTCTATGTTCTCGTGCTGCAGCTTAATTTTCTCCAAGTATTCTTGTTCCCATCGTCCTTCCCAATGCTCAACTAATCTGTTTTGGAACCCTATTTCCTTTCGAAGAATCCCTATTTCCTTATATATATCAGTCGAATTTGTCATGTCGCCGATTCACTTAACTCAAATGATATCTTGTCAGGCAAATCAAAGGATCAGAATATGTAACTAATTATAATTGGAAACTCTAGTCATATAACTTTTAACTTCATTCACTCCCAATCCAACTACGGAAAATTAAATTTAGATATTCTAAAATGAGATATACGAGAAAGTAGAACATAGTTAGAGTAATGTTTTAAGATACCATGTCACTTATCACTTATATACATAACGAAATCTTAAAGCCTGTTTCGTATATCAAAAGTTCCACACCCTATCTCAAACTTTTGCATACAGGTATAGAACCCAAATTGTTTTTCTCAATTTCCCATACATAATTTCAAAACTCTCGATCTCGACATGATAATAACCAAGCCAAGTCCATACTTTCACATTAATGGATAGATATCAAAGAAATATAGGTAAGGGTAGTTCATCGAGGACCAAGCTACAGGTATCAGATATCATAAGAGGGGTAGAAATTCCTAAATAGTTGCAGATAAACTGTCTCAAAATCAAGTAAACACTTATCAAGTCCTCACGGTCAGAGAAGAAAGAAACAGGTCGTCGGTGCTAATTTTCCAATGTACATTACAATCTAGCCACCATCTATAGAAATCCTATCCTGACTATTACTCGATTAGTCTATGGTAACACTCCTAAATCCAATCCCCTTGATCAGTCCAATTACTTCGCCAAATGTTAGAATCTTCCGTGCCTTGTCCTTTGCCATCAAAACTTACCTCAAGTGCAATCAAGATACAGACCCTTATTCTAGTACTTTTCACTTTTGGTACTAACTACAAGAATCCAAAACAAGATAATTCCAACTCGAACCGGCCGGTCCCATGGGTAAATCACCCATATTAGAGATTCCTACTTGAAGTGCGTATTCATCTTTCCCAAATATCATGATAGAGGATTTACACTTATAACAGTCATGATTCAAAACTTACGCCCAAGAAGAGCACTTAGTCCTTCACACTTGCTCACATAGTCGAGACCATAACACCACTTGGCCTCAAGCCCACCCCACGTAGAGTCCACGCGAAACAGCTCTAATACCACCCGGGATGGCCCCACCTCCCTCTAGGGCATATCCAAGGGTTTGGCGGATCGCCTGCCTAACTCTTGCCAGGACTGAATCACGTATCATTAAAATTTACAAATAAAACCTTCAATAAAAAAATTTTCATTACAACCTTTAACATATACACTCATGGACCTCCAACATCCGTACGATCTATAAATACAATCAAAGAATTAGACTTACAAAAAAAAGAAAATGAAACCAAACAAGCTGACTAGACATCAATGAAACATTAGCTCGAGCAACTAACAAACTTAGAAGAAATCGAGACCTTCCTCAATTCAATCTCTCATGTTCTTATCCCTATAATAAAAATAAATGGCATGAAATGAGCTAAAAATCCAGTGAGGTTCCAAGTAACTAAGCAGGTAAAATACTAGGCAAGAGACCATACCCAAATATCAAGAAACAAGTCAAATTCAAATAGATTATGACCCAACATACAGTTAAATAAGTAGCGAGATAGATCATGCAAAAGTGTACAGTGAAGAACACATTCACGGCAAAGGATATAGGTTACTCTCAAAAGTAAGTTCTACAGTAACTTGATCAAGGTCCGTTGACTCTCGGTCAATCACAAAAGTATAACGTCCGCAGATCTCAACTTTACACCAATTTTCGCCCGCCGGTCAATCCCTTACCGGGTCCGAACATGAAAAAATAACCAAGGTTCGTCGATCTCCTCGACCAACCCCTTGCTGGCTCGATTTAACCAACTAACCATAGGTTGGACTTATAGTCACAAATATATAGTAATTTAGGATATGGCTTACAGCCCCAAGTATTCAGCAATTAGTAATGGAGTCGTTGGCTGTTATCCAACGCTCACGCAGTAAATGATAGGAGACCTTAGTTGTCATTTAACGCTCCATATTCAGAAATATCAGAGTTCAGGTAATGAATTCCAGTCAGGATTAAACAGGTTAAGAACTTGTCCTTTACCCAAGATTTCCTAACTTACCCGACGACGCTCTGAGACTGGTCTAAAGCAAGAGATCCAACGAGGGCTCAGTTCAGCCGTTGCCGACCTACATTCACGCATACGCATGAGTAACCCCAGTTATCACTTATCTGATGCTTCGGATAGGGTTCAAAACGCAGTTCAACCACTTCAAGAGAGATGTAGTTCGTCTACAATTGAACCACTACAAGAGGGCAGTAGCCGGTCTACTATTCAACCGCTACAACAGAAATGTAGCCGATCTACAGTTCAACCGCAACAAGAAGATTGTAGCCGATCTACAAATATACACATAAACATTCAAGTCTGCATGCAGGATCAATTAATTCAAGTTCATGCAGGTCGAGGGCGAATAAGAAAACACTCGCCTCGCCATAATCAAGTCACAAGTAATGTCCAACACTTCACATTCTCAAGTATTCCAATATTTCAAGTCAATGTACAGGTCATATACAAATCAAGTTACTTGTTCATGCATGAAATAGATATCCAGTGTTTAGTCGAGTCAGGTCAATTGAGTATACATAAGAGCACACTCGTCCAAATAGGCTCAAGTCACAATAAGCTCAGTCTAGCATGTTTCAAGCATTTCACTTATTTCAAGTCACAAATAAACTCAGCATATCATGTTTCAACCATTTCAAGTATCTCAAGTCCAAACAGTTGAAAATTGGGTGGTTATCAAAACCTGATCAAACAAGAATACTGAGTAAAACTGCAGAAATCATAAATTTTCTCACCAAATCCGGCCACATATCCAGCTAAATATTGGCCAGATTCAAGGCTGGGTTGACAGGGAAGATGTGAAAATCTTGGATGCTCACTGCTTCAAAACCGGCCAAAAATTAGGCCAGAAAGTGGCCGGATTCTGGCCACATTTCAGAATATCAAAAGTTTAATCGATTTAGGTCAAGTGCGATAAAGTACACACTTGCCTCTGAGACGATAAATCAAGTACCTAGCAACTTCAAGCAACAATGAGCATGTAATAGACAGATGGAACACTCACCAATCAATTGCAACCCTTCACTTTAACCCTTGTTCGTCTTCTCGAACTATCTCGAGTCCTTGTACCTTCAAGAAAGATGGAAGCATATGGTTTCTTCCTCCAAAGGCTATCCACCAACACCTTTAATCTTCCTTAGTTAGCACTTTCTATGGAGTAGTTTGCAAATTTGATGGTTGAAACACAAGATTCAAGCACAAAATTGAGGTGAAAGATGAACTTTTCTCTCTGTTTTTCTCTCAAGTGTTCCGGCAAGCTAGGTGAAAAATGAAGACAATTTTGGCCAATTTTTGGTTTAGTAAAGTTAAGGAAGACTTGATCCAAGTGCAACATCCAATGGTTTCACGACACTTGGCACTTTTAGAGTTTGATCTCATCTCTTTGTCTTCCAAAGGTTAATCTACCTAGTTAACCTCTAATTGTCCCTTAGCACCTTATAAAATAACATCGTTTTATGTAAAATTTCACCTAGTCGTCAGAAATTTATCGTACTTACCGCACTAGCGGGTCCCACGTCCATAATGCAATTCAAACTTAACACGAACTAACTTATATCAAGAAAATGATTTACAAACTTGACTTATTTATAAAAATGTCGAGGAAATTAGAACAATAATATAAAGTAAAGAAAATGCATTCAAAGAATTAAATTAAAATATAAGGTAATTTTCCTGATCCTCATACTCTCTCCCCATTAACAGAGTTTCGTTTTCGAAATTCTCTCCTTTGTTCACAAAACTTGATTCTACAATGTTTCCTTCTACTTTTCAAGGGTTTCTCCTCACTCATGCCACTACCACAATCTGTCCTAGAGAGAAAATCTTAATAACATAATGGCTAAATCACCATGCTAAGAAAAATCAGTGAAGATATCAAAAGGTGAGAAGTGACACAAACTTTAATCTCGATGAAAAGAAGAGTTAAAACTTGATTACTATTCCTGCTAATTCTTAAACTCATACACTGTATGTTGACAAATCACTGATAATGTAAGGTCTCCCTCATCTTTACAATTGTACCACGACACCCGTATCACCCTCTCAAACCAAAATTTCTTCCTTTCAAACCACAAACGAATAATTTTCGCTTAATTTCAAGACTAAATTATAGCAAAAGATTCATGGATAAGGATCCAATACTGCCCAACCACCAATATTTAATATCACTCCTTAAACAATCAGGTATCAAGTTCACTGTTTCTAACGGGAATACATCTTACTACATAAAAATTTCACTACGCATATTTCAATAATTACAACTATTTCGAGCAAAACCTCACTAATGGCTAACTTTGACTATTACAACTGCTTCGCCAACACGAAATTCATTTGTCTTGGGCCTTGATGTCCAAGTTGGTCACATTTAAAGCATGCACCAATTTTCAAATAACATATTCCCGTGTGAATTTTGTTACATGTTTCACACTTAGCAGTTACGTATCTCTTCTTAAAGTGTCCATTCTTTCTCCTCTCTTTATCCTTCATAGCAAATTCATCTTCCCAAATCTCTTTACGTTTCCATTTAGCATCATGAGAGCTTCTTTCACGCCATTTTCTCTTGATTATAAGAAATGTCTTGAAATGTTATTCGACTAGGCGAATGCACTAATTCAAACTTATTCCGCACCTCTTCCGAAATCCTTTCGTATTTCTTTTTCGATTCTATGTTCTCGTTCTGCAGCTTAATTTTCTCCAAATATTCTTGTTCCCATCGTCCTTCCCAATGCTCAACTAATCTATTTTGGAACACTATTTCCTTTCGAAGAATCCCTATTTCCTTATATATATCATTCAAATTTGTCATGTCGCCGATTCACTTAACTCAAATGATATCTTGCCAGGCACATCAAAGGATCAGAATAAGTAACTAATTATAATTGGAAACTCTAGTCATATAACTTTTAACTTCATTCACTCCCAATCCAACCACGGAAGATTAAATTTTGATGTTCTAAAATGAGATATACGAGAAAGTAGAACATAGTTAGGGCAATATCTTAAGATACTATGTCACTTATCACTTATATACATAACGAAATCTTAAAGCATGTTTCGTATATGAAAAGTTTCACACCCTATCTCAAACTTTTGCATACAGGTATGGAACCCAAATTCTTTTTCTCAATTTCCCATACATAATTTCAAAACTCTCGATCTCGACACGATAATAACCAAGCCAAGTCCATACTTTGACATTAATGGATAGGTATCAAAGAAATATAGGTAAGGGTAGTTCATCGCGGGCCAAGCTACAGGTATCAGATATCATAAGAGGGGTAGAAATACCTATATAGTTGCAGATGAATTGTCTCAAAATCAAGTAAACACTTATCAAGTCCTCACGGTCATAGAAGAAGGAAACAGGTTTTCGATGCTAATTTTCCAATGTACATTACAATCTAGCCACCATCTATAGAAATCCTAACCAGACCATTACTCGATTAGTCTATGGTAACACTCCTAGATCCAATCCCCTTGATCAGTGTAATTACTAGGTCAAATGTTAGAATCTTCCGTGCCTTGTCCTTTGCCATCAAAACTTACCTCAAGTGCAATCAAGATACAGACCCTTATTCTAGTACTCTCCACTTTTGGTACTCAAGTACAAGAATCCAAAACAAGATAATTCACAACTCGAACCGGCCGGTTCCAAGGGTAAATCACCCATATTAGAGATTCCTACCTGAAGTACATATTCATCTTTCCCAAATATCATGATAGAGGATTTACACTTATAACAGTCATGATTCATAACTTACGCCCAAGAAAAGCACTTAGTCCTTCACACTTGCTCACATAGTCGAGACCATAACACCACTTGGCTCCAACCTCACCCCACGTAGAGACTACGCGAAACAGCTCTAATACCACATGTGACAGCCTCACCTCCCTCTAGGGCGTACCCAAGGGTTTGGCGGACCGCCTGCCTAACTCTTGCCAGGACTGAATCACGTATCATTAAAATTTACAAATAAAACCTTCAATAAGAAAATTTTAATTACAACCTTTAACATATGTAAGACCCTGAAATTTTACTTTTCTTGTAACCTTTATGTGAGCTCACTTACATTTGATTCTTGGTTGCTTTAATGGTTGAATTTGAGTCAAGGGAGTGAATTTTGTTAAGAAAAGTTTCATAATCTCAAATTGTTAGAAAATCTAGAATTTCGCAGGAGACTCTGCGCAGATTTGAGAAACTGGCTATAACTTCGTATAGAAAAGTCAAAATTGAGTTCTGTTTGTTGCCTTTGAAACTAGACTCAGATGGCTTCCTACGGTGTAAAATTTAGAGTTTGATTCAATGTCTATAAATTCTAGGAAATTGGCAAAGTTGACTGAAAATTCTGCCCTGTACAAGTAAACATAGGAATGTTGTAGTAGCTTATGGCTCAATTTGGACCAACTTATGAACTAAATCTCTTTGAGGTGTCTTTTAAAGATTCTTAGTATTTGAAATCTAGTTTTTAACAAGCCAAGTTATATAAAATTTTGATATTTATAACTCAACTTATAATTTTTCTAAAGGAAGGGCATAAGTTAGGGTTTTTGTGCATACTAGGGTTTTGGTGTGTGTTTTTGTGTGCATTTTGGTAGTGTGATTGTGAGGACTTGTAAAATCCCTCATATTTTCTTAAAAATTCCTTTTTATTTGGAATCCATTATTTTACAATAGCTTTATTGCTCATTCACTTCCTCAATAGTTACAATTAATCATAGAACCAAGGGTTTTCCCTTTTCTTTCATCGTTAAAGTAAACTAGGGTTTTTACGTCTTTTGGTAGTGTGATTAATCGGTGTGGAGTGTGTACTCAATTTGGTGATTAAGAGTGAGTTTTAGATAAGAAATGTGTATGATTAGAAGTAATAATAATAAGTTAGTGAATTATAAGTTAAAAACCCTAGTATGTGCGAGATAACGAAAAACGGCCCGAACCGATGTGTGCCTTTGGTTACCGATTGAGTGCATTACTTGAACACCACTTTATTACCTTAATCTCCTTACTTTTATTTCAGAAAAATTAGCCCTAAATATCTCCTCTAATCAGCTGAAATTATTGACTAATAAAAGAGAGGAAAAGAAAAAAAAATTGAGATTGAAGCTTGAGGCGATACTTGGCAACCATCGAACGGTTGTTTGACCAACCAATTTTCTTCATTTTTATCACCAACTTTACTTCATTTCTTCTTCATTTCTGCATCTTGTGGCAAAGCTTGAGGGAGGAGAAAAACCAAGAGAGAAAGTTCCACTTTAACCTTGAATCCTTCTTGTTTGAGTGAAATCTCAAAACCTAAACCGATTAAACTTACCTTGTGGTGTTTGGCAAGCTTTGTGTGGAAAAATCTTTGCAAGAAAGATGTTTGGTTCTTACTTACAAGCACCTTTTGGAAGGTACCATGGTTGCCTATTGTGACGCCCCGAAAAAAAAATGAGTTTGAGAACCCGGAAATTTTCTAAATTTCTAGGGTTTATTTTATTTAATCGCCCGCCTTTTCTACATTTTCTTTATTAGAAAAATTCTCCAGATAAAGTTTATGAGCAAAGATAGTTTTAAAATGATTTTTCTAGTATCGGTTAGTTTTTGAGAAATTAAGAGCGTATTTTGAACGTGGGACCCGCTAGTGCGGTAAATGCATTATATTTTTGACAACTTGTTGGAATTTTGTATTAAGTGATATTATTTTACAAAGTGTTAAGATATTTGTATTGGAGAGACAAAAAGATAAGTTTTAAACCTAAAGGTGACAAGTGTCACCATAAGATTAAGTCTTGGACTTTGACTACACTATTCACTACTTTACCAAATAAATCAAAAAATTGCCAAAAATCATCCTTATTTCAAAAGCTTCATAGCCGGCTCTCTATCAAAGGAAAAGAAAGAAAAGCTCTCAATTTCTTCCTTCTATTTCTTGCTCAATCTTCAAATCCAACCAATAAAACTCCAAATCATTCCATAAAATCTCTTTGCTAAGTGGTCTTGAGGTTTTTTGTGGAGTTGTTTGGAAAGCTAAGGTGACTAGTTGCTCTATCTCTTGTATTGCTAAGGTGAGGTTGTGAAGGAACCCATCTCCTTCTGTAATGATGTTTTTCAATTCATGATAGGTTGGTTGTGTATGAAGGATGCAATATTATGGATTAAATTCTTGCATTTGTGGTTGAAATTGATTCAATTTTATTATTTTTTGGGGATTTTGTCTGTAATAGAAGCAGTGATTGTGTGCGCTATCTATGATGATTGGAAATGGTCTACAATGACTTAAGGAGGTGGGAAAAGTGATTAATTGCAACCAATTTCTGGTTTGGAAGAAATTTCAGAAAACTAGGGTTCTTGAGGGAGCATTCTGTCCGAAATTTTAGGTCCTAGATAGAGGCCGAATTGGCCTTGTCTTAAAACATGAAAGTTGTAGGGAATGCCATTTTATAGGTTCCTACAAAATTTCAGGTCAACCAGAGTAGTGTAGAATGAGATAAGTCGAAATTACTATTGCTGTTCTGGTTTTATCCGAATGTAAGAATTGCGCCTGTAATTGGTTGTTTTGGCTGGAATTGTTTCCAAATTGATTGTTGAGGCCTTCTGATGAAATTTATCACTGTCTCTTAGCTTTCAGCTGGTTTTGGAATTTCTGGATTTGGACTTGGATAGCCTGTTTTATGATGTTTCCGCTAGAATGCATTATGTGAATCTGTTTTTATGATTCTGGTATAGTATCTTGCATTTTTGACCTGGTTACACTCGAAACTGGGTTGAGTGACCTTCTGCAATATTGTATCCCTGTCTCTTAGCTTCAAAACGGTGGGTCTTGTACCTTCATCCGACAATCGTAAAGCCTTTGGTGCCATTACCGCAAAATGACGTCAAAAACTATTTTTCTGGTTTTGAGCTTAACTTTCATTTCCGGACATTTCTCTAGCTTGACTTGTACTAGTACTACTTGGAGCTTGCTGAATGGCTATTGGATGAACTTGTTGTTGTGTGTGTACCTTTGGGATGGAATGAGGAAATAATGAAGCCATGATGGCTGGAAAAGTTAGCAAATTCAGGGGAAGTGTTGTCCGAACTTTGAAGGGATTTGTTTGCATTGAGTTTGTGATCTAAGACTTGGATTTGAGCAAGGCAATGTTATATGATGGATGATTTCTGAGCCGTGGAGGTGAGTGACCCTAAACTATTTCCAAAGTACTTGTGAAATGTTTCTTGCATTATGTACTCGATTGCATCTCATGCGTGCTTGCATGTGAATTCCTGACATGATTTGGCTTCAATGAGTTCTGGGAAAGTCTTGTGCTGGACACCAACGTCTCCACCATTTTCGTGAGTTCGTGACATGACGGAGCAAATGGCTCCGGAGCTCAAGAAGGGGCTCCCTCTTGATGTTAATGTTAATGTTAAATGATCTATTTGAGCGTTGGGTGTTCAAGTGCTATGATTTCCCTGGCTCACGAGAGCACTAAACGAACATTTGATCTCTGAATCATGACATCATCGAAATGATCGAAATGCAACATTGTGAAAAGTACGTATATTTGTAACTGGAGCTGTGTACTGAGTTACCTCGCGCGTGAGAAGGCTTTCTCAGCACCCGTCGTCAACCCCCACCAAAAAATACCGTGTCATTGACTTTAGCCGTGGTCACGTGCCATGACAAGGCGCAGAAAGCAATCAAGGACGAAAGCAAAACAGGGACCTTAGTAGAATTACTGTTGCCGGCCCACAAGTGATCTGGAGAAATTTAGGCGCAACCTATTAGTTTTGTACAAAGTGGTTTTGCGAAATCAATTTATGTATAGTGAGAATGATGAATTTCCGGAGCTTCCACTTATGAACATGTAATTAATTGGAGGGAATTTGATGATAATGATTATGAGTTTTATCTTGTAATCTGTTTGAGGAATGTAGTGAACGACTAAGTCCCGGCGAGAGCTGGGCAGGCGGCCCGCTGAACCCTCTGGTTCGCCTTAGGGGGAGGTGGGGCTGTCACAGTTGGTATCAGAGCTTAGGCTTCAGATCTCTGTAGTGTATCCTAGGCTTGAAGTTTAGGATGCCGGACTGTGGGTTTGGTTTGAAATGTTAGTGATTCTTGCGGGATGTCTTGACTTGATTAGTACAAGATGGAATGTCGAGGACGACATTCTTTTAAGGAGGGGAGTTTGTGACGCCCCGAAAAAAAAAATTGAGTTTGAGAACCCGGAAATTTTCTAAATTTCTAGGGTTTATTTTATTTAATCGCCCGCCTTTTCTACATTTTCTTTATTAGAAAAATTCCCCAAATAAAGTTTATGAGCAAAGATAGTTTTAAAATGATTTTTCTAGTATCGGTTAGTTTTTGAGAAATTAAGAGCGTATTTTGAACGTGGGACCCGCTAGTGCGGTAAATGCATTATATTTTTGACAACTTGTTGGAATTTTGTATTAAGTGATATTATTTTACAAAGTGTTAAGATATTTGTATTGGAGAGGCAAAAAGGTAAGTTTTAAACCTAAAGGTGACAAGTGTCACCATAAAATTAAGTCTTGGACTTTGACTACACTATTCACTACTTTACCAAATAAATCAAAAAATTGCCAAAAATCATCCTTATTTCTAAAGCTTCATAGCCGGCTCTCTCTCAAAGGAAAAGAAAGAAAAGCTCTCAATTTCTTCCTTCTATTTCTTGCTCAATCTTCAAATCCAACCAATAAAATTCCAAATCATTCCATAAAATCTCTTTGCTAAGTGGTCTTGAGGTATTTTGTGGAGTTGTTTGGAAAGCTAAGGTGACTAGTTGCTCTATCTCTTGTATTGCTAAGGTGAGTTGTGAAGGACCCATCTCCTTCCTCTAATGATGTTCAATTCATGATTGGTGGTGGTATGAGATGCAATATTATGGATTAATTCTTGATTTGTGGTTGAAATGATCAAGTTTTATTATTTTTGGGGATTTTTCTGTTTTAATATAAGCATGATTGTGTGGCTATCTATGATGATTGGAAATGGTCTACAATGACTTAAGGAGGTGGGAAAAGTGATTAATTGCAACCAATTTCTGGTTTGGAAGAAATTTCAGAAAACTAGGGTTCTTGAGGGAGCATTCTGTCCGAAATTTTAGGTCCTAGATAGAGGCCGAATTGGCCTTGTCTTAAAACATGAAAGTTGTAGGGAATGCCATTTTATAGGTTCCTACAAAATTTTAGGTCAACCAGAGTAGTGTAGAATGAGATAAGTCGAAATTACTATTGCTGTTCTGGTTTTATCCGAATGTAAGAATTGCGCCTGTAATTGGTTGTTTTGGCTGGAATTGTTTCCAAATTGATTGTTGAGGCCTTCTGATGAAATTTATCACTGTCTCTTAGCTTTCAGCTGGTTTTGGAATTTCTGGATTTGGACTTGGATAGCCTGTTTTATGATGTTTCCGCTAGAATGCATTATGTGAATCTGTTTTTATGATTCTGGTATAGTATCTTGCATTTTTGACCTGGTTACACTCGAAACTGGGTTGAGTGACCTTCTGCAATATTGTATCCCTGTCTCTTAGCTTCAAAACGGTGGGTCTTGTACCTTCATCCGACAATCGTAAAGCCTTTGGTGCCATTACCGCAAAATGACGTCAAAAACTATTTTTCTGGTTTTGAGCTTAACTTTCATTTCCGGACATTTCTCTAGCTTGACTTGTACTAGTACTACTTGGAGCTTGCTGAATGGCTATTGGATGAACTTGTTGTTGTGTGTGTACCTTTGGGATGGAATGAGGAAATAATGAAGCCATGATGGCTGGAAAAGTTAGCAAATTCAGGGGAAGTGTTGTCCGAACTTTGAAGGGATTTGTTTGCATTGAGTTTGGAGCTAAGACTTGGATTTAAGGCCAAAGGCAATGGTTATATGATGATGCATTCGGAGCCCGTTGGAGGCTGAGTGGGACCCTAAACTGATTTACCAAAAGTACTTGTGAAATGTTTCTTGCATTTATGTAACTCGATGGATCTTCATGCGTGCTTGCATGTGAATTCCTGACATGATTTGGCTTCAATGGAGTTCTGGGAAAGTCATTGTGCTGGGACACCAACGTCTTCCACCATTTTCGTGAGTTCGTGACATGACGGAGCAAATGGCTCCGCGAGCGCAAAGAAGGGGGCTACCCTCTTGATGTAATGGTAAATGTTAAATGATCTATTTGAGCGTATGGGGTGTTCATGTGCTATGATTTCCCTGGCCTCACGAGAGCACTAAACGAAACATTTGATTCTCTGAATCATGACATCATCGAAATGATCGAAATGCAACATTGTGAAATATATTTGTTTAATGATTTTACTGGTTACTCGCTGAGCTTCTAGCTCACCCCAAAAATATTTTATTCCCCTCCACAGGGCTCAAGGCGAAGGAAGGACTTGTAGTACTTGTGCACGTGACTGGATGGCCTATGTTTTGTACAAATTGGTTTTGGAAATCATTTTATGTATAGTTGAGAATTGTTTCCGCTTCACTTATGACATGTAATTATTGGAGAATTTGATGTAATATTTGAGTTTTATCTTGTAATCTGTTTGAGGAATGTAGTGAACGACTAAGTCCCGGCGAGAGCTGGGCAGGCGGCCCGCTGAACCCTCTGGTTCGCCTTAGGGGGAGGTGGGGCTGTCACAGTTGGTATCAGAGCTTAGGCTTCAGATCTCTGTAGTGTATCCTAGGCTTGAAGTTTAGGATGCCGGACTGTGGGTTTGGTTTGAAATGTTAGTGATTCTTGCGGGATGTCTTGACTTGATTAGTACAAGATGGAATGTCGAGGACGACATTCTTTTAAGGAGGGGAGTTTGTGACGCCCCGAAAAAAAAAATTGAGTTTGAGAACCCGGAAATTTTCTAAATTTCTAGGGTTTATTTTATTTAATCGCCCGCCTTTTCTACATTTTCTTTATTAGAAAAATTCCCCAAATAAAGTTTATGAGCAAAGATAGTTTTAAAATGATT
>NW_020861510.1:0-40158 GCF_003713205.1 Coffea eugenioides
TCCCGCAAGAATCACTAATAATTTCAAACCAAACCCACAGTCCGGCATCCTAAAACTTCAAGCCAGGATACACTATACAGAGATCTGAAGCCTAAGCTCTGATAACCAACTGTTGACGGCCCCACCTCCCCCTAAGGCGAACCAAAGGGTTCGGCGGGTCGCCTGCCCAACTCTCGCCGGGACTCACTCACTTACTACATTCCTCAAGTAAATTACAAGGTACAACTCAAATAATACATCAAATTCTCCAAATATTACATATCATAAGCGAAGCGGAAACTAGTTCCCAAAACTATACATAAAATGATTCCAAATCCAAACGGTACAAGATATATGCCATCCAGTCACGTGAATAAGTATTACAAGCCTTCCTTCACCTCGAACCCTGTGGAGGAAAATAAAATATTTTTGGGGTGAGCTAAAAGCTCAGCGAGTAACCAGTAAAATCAGTAATCAAATCGGTTTCACAATAGTTCATTTCAATGATGTCATAAATCAATGATTGAGTATCAATAATTCAAGAAACATTTACAATGGAAAGCGATAGCAACATTCATTAAAAGGATACGGGCCCACATGGAGCCAAATATTCGCGCGCTCGCTCGTTCTCCTGCCATTTCCCCTTATTCCTCCAATTATTTAAAAATTTCCTTTTTGAGAAATAAAACCCTCGTGCCTTTGTTCGTTCATTCATCCCTTTCCGGATGTTGGCCGGACTCCACCCATCCGGACGTTGGCCGGACTCCACCCATCCGGACGTTGCCGGACGACAAGGTAATACTCGAGTATACCAAATTCACCCAGGGTCACCATATCTCCCGACCGAGTCCGCTTCTGGCTCGAGTCGATCGGTAACGAAGGGCAGGGCCCAATTCAGCCAAAAGGCTTACATTCATGCGCAAGTAACATTTCAATCGTTCCATCTTTGAAAATTTCACATTTATCAAGGTCGAGTGCGATAAAGTACACACTCGCCTAGAAAACTCCTTTTAACAATCATTGAAAGCACGTAACACGTTATCAAACAATAATACAAGTCATGAAGTCAAGAAAATACAGCAAACAAGGAACACTCACGTGCAAGCACGCATGATATGCAAGAAAACAGTTCAAAAGTAACTTTGGAAACAGGTCAAAAGTAAATAATGCAAGAAAACAGTTCAAAAGTAAATAATGCAGGAAACGGTTCATAAATAACTTTAGAAATAGTTTGAGGTCACTCACCTCAATGGCTCAGAAATCATCCATCATATAGCATTGCCTTGCTCAAATTCAAGTCTTAGATCACAAATCAATGCAATCAAGTCCTTTCAAAGTTCGGACAGCACTTCCCCTAAATTTGCTAACTTTTCCAGCCATCATGGCTTCATTATTTCCTCAGCCAGTCCCAAAGGTACACACACAACAACAAGTTCATCCAATAGCCATTCAGCAAGTTCCAAGTAGTACAAGTACAATTCAAGCTAGGGAAAAGTCCGGAATGAAAGTGAAGCTCAAAACCTGGAAAAACAGTTTTTTTGATATCATTATGCGGTAATGGCACCAAAGGCACCACGATTATCGGATGAAGGTACAAGACCCACCGTTTCGAAGCTAAGAGATAGGGTTACAATATTACAGAAGGTTACTCAATCCAGTTTCGAGTGTAACCAGGTAAAAAATGCAAGATACTACACCAGAACCACAAAAACAGGTTCACAAATCGCATTCTGGTGCAACCATCATAAATCAGGCTACCTAAGTCCAAATCCAGAAATTCCAAAACCAGCTGAAAGCTAAGAAACAGGGCTACATTTCATCAGAAGACCTCAACAACCAATTCGGAAGCATTCCTGACCAAAACAACCAATTACAGAAGCAATTCTCAAATTCGGGTAGAAACAGGGCAGCAAGGGTAATTCCATCTTTTCACAAGTTACGCTGCTCCGATTGACCTGAAATTTTGCAGGCACCTCTAAAATATCATTCCCTACAACTTTCATGTTTTAACCCAAGGCCAATTCTGTAACAACCCCACTTTTCCCTAAGGCGAACCAAAGGGGTTAGCGGGCTGCCTGCCCAGCTCTCGCCAGGACTACGGATCAGTTCACGTCGATCTAATACGTTCCGGAACATACCCACGCGCGTAAACAAGTCAAAATCACAAAATAAAGAACAACGAAAATCGAAGCCGATGATGAACAGTATCGTCCATGTCCGAATCCGGATACTAGGCTGGGAGTAGCCAAATTTTTTTCTTTTGCCGTTTGAAATACAAGTTAATCAGAAATCCAACCAAATGTCAACCAACCATTAATACATTGCAATTCAACATTTACAACCAATTTGGCATGCCAAAAGCTATTCATCATGGATACACATGTTCGGTTTGCCAATCAAAAGATGAACCCAATACACATTAGGGTTTCATGCAAAGAGTTATTCAAAATAGACATATACATGGCTCAATTTGGCAACCAACAAGTATGATCTTCCAAAAATGATCATTTTCCTGTAAGGAAAACCAATGGAACAAAGTGAGCTAAAGCCCAGTGAGCAACTATCACATAAGCAACAAAGATCACTTAAGCATAACCGTTCATTTAGGAAGCAAAACAAATCGGTAAAAGGATACGGACGGCTCTCAAGAGCCCATTTCCACGCTTACATTCTTGATCCAATCTCATTGACTCTCCGTCAACGTTTATGAGTACCAACCGTAGAACCCACTTCACTCCCATCCCTTCCACCAAACATACCCCAACCGGGCCCGCACTCCAATCAGTAGCTTTTGGTAATACTCGAGTTTACCGGAATCAAGAGTCTCATTACTACAAGATTCCCCAGTACAGTCCCCGTGGCATGTCAATTTTCACGACCAAGCCCCCGCCGGCTCGATTCAATTGACTACCAACGGGGTTGAGCTCAGTAGTACAGTAAGGCCGTTGGATACTCGTCCAAACGACACCAAATCAGTTTTTCATGAAGTGAATTCAATATCTCATATAGCAAGTGCAGTATATCAGTGAAACGGTAAACAGTCATTAACGGTATCACAAGGGGTGAGGGCGGTCAAGTACACCCTCACCTCAATCAATTACAATAGCCAAATAAACCTTCAAGGCATCAAAATCACATATAGCAAAGCCACATTGTAACATTCAAGTGAGTAGTATACTCACCACTCACGTAGGTGAGGTTTCAAGCACCGTCGTTAAACGAACGTCGTGCACTAACGTCACGCCCTAGAACACGTAAACAATTACCATGAGACTCAATAACGAGTCATAAAGCCATGCCAATCACAACCCCAATAGGGTTTCATATGCATATATAAGCATAATAACAAACCAGAAAATCAGGAAATGTAACTCATTTGATCCAACAACAAAAACAGTTTTGGCCTCCTTATGTGGTAATGGCACAAAATGCGCTACGCTTATCGGATGAGGGTGCAAGACCCACCATCTCGAAGCTAAAAGACAGGGCTACAACAATGTAGAAGGTCACTCAGTCCAAATCCTGACACAACTAGGTCAAAAAGGCAGAATACCAAACCAGAACCGCAATTCCAGGTTTACAAATCACACTATGCTGTAATTCGTCCAACTCAGTCTATACAGGTACAAATGCATTGATTCCAAAGGCATATGATAGCTAAGACATCAAGCTACATTTCATCAGAAGACATCAACATCCAAATCCAAAGAAATTCCAGTCAAAACAGACGATTACAATCGCAGTTCGCACATTCTGATCACCCAGAACAGCAACAGTAAAAACGACATATCTCACTCTACACTACTCCAAATGACCTGAAATTTTACAGGCATCTCAAACACATCAATACCTACATCTTTAATGTTTTAAGCAAAGGCCAATTCGGCCTCTAACCATATGATCCAAAACCGGACAGAAAAGGGGGTTATGAAACCCTAACTTTTCACATTTCAATCCAATCCCAAAATTGGTTGCAATTTCCTATCATTTACATCCCCTAGAGTCATAACCCCTTATTACCAACCATCATAAACAACCACAACATCATGATCACATTAAACCAGAAAATTCCTCAAAAAAATAAAAACTTCACCATATCATCCATAAGCAAGAAATAAATCACAAAAGTCAACACCTTAGCCACCACTAGGCACAAATTAAACATCATTAAGTCTAGGAGGAAGTATAAGCACCACTTACCAAGTAAACAAGAGAGAGGAAGTTGTAGAACACCTTAGCTTCTCCAAAAACTTCACCAAATAACTCACTAGCACCTAATGGAAGGATTTTATGGAGTAGAAACTAGTTTAGGCAAGTGGTTTGGTTGATTTGAGCTAGTTGGGAGCTTGAAAATTGAAGAAAGTTTCTTCCTTCTTGAGCTTAAGAGGGCCGGCCACCAAGGAGCAAGAAATGGTGAATTTTGAGGTAATTTTAAGATATTTAACCAATTAGTCAAAAGGTCAAAAACAAGAATAGTAAATCATAAATCACCACCAACCATATAATGACACTTGGCATCACTTTAAATGCAATTCTATCCTTTGGTCACCTCTCACATCAATCACTTCACCTCCTCTACTTATTTCTTAACACCCGATAAATTTTACACGGTATCCGAAACTTAACCTTATTGGCCGAAATTTTCCGAACTTTTCGCACTAGTGGGGCCCACGTCCATAATCTATCCGTAATTTTTCAAAACTACCCAATGCTAGAAAAATCATCTAAAAACTATAATAACGTATAAAATCCACCAAGAAAATTTTCCTAAGCCAGAAAATGCAGAAAACATGCCATTAAAGGGAAAAAAACCTAGGAAAAACATTAAGGGAAAATACGGGTTCTCACAAATTCGGCCTCTATCTATGAGCTACAAATTCGGGCAGAATGTACAATCATAGAACCCTAACTTTCCAAATTTCTTCCAAAACCGAAATTGCTTGCAATTAACCACTTTTTCCACCTCATAGAGTCCTTAAACATCATTTCCAATCATCATATATAACCACACAATCATGTTCATATGAAAACAGAAAACTCCCCAAAATTATAAAACTTCATCAATTCAACCACAAATCAAGAAATAATCCATAAAAGTGCATCTTATACCACCACCAATCATGAATTGAACATCATTAGAGGAAGGAGAGGGGTCCTTCACAACTCACCTTAGCAACACAAGAAAGAGAGCAACTAGTCACCTTAGCTTTCCAAATAACTTCACAACCAAGCTCAACTCCACCAAACTAAGAGGTTTTATGGAGTAATTGGAAGATTAATCGGTTTAATTGAAAGATTGGGCAAGATTGGAGACTAGAAAATTGAGAGCTTTTCTTTCTTTCTTTGAGCAAGAAAGTCGGCCAAGAGAGGTAAGAAATGAAGATGATTTTGGCCAATTTTTTGGTATTTATTTGGTAAAGGTAAAGGTAAAGTTAAATGGTCAAAATCAAGAGTGAATTAGATGGTGACACTTGTCACCTTTAGGTTTAAAACTTATCTTTTTGTTCTCCAATACAAATATCTTAACACCTTGTAAAATAATATCATTTAATACAAAATTCCAACAAGTTGTCAAAAATATTATGCATGTACCGCACTTGCGGGTCCCACGTTCAAAATACGCTCTTAATTTCTCAAAAACTAACCGATACTAGAAAAATCATTTTAAAACTATCTTTGCTCATAAACTTTATCTGGGGAATTTTTCTAATAAAGAAAATGTAGAAAAGACGGGCGATTAAATAAAATAAACCCTAGAAATTTCTTTCGGGGCGTCACAAACTCCCCTCCTTAAAAGAATGTCGTCCTCGACATTCCATCTTGTACCAATCAAGTCGAGACATCCCGCAAGAATCACTAATATTTCAAACCAAACCCACAGTCCGGCATCCTAAACTTCAAGCCCAGGATACACTACAGAGATCTGAAGCCTAAGCTCTGATACCAACTGTGACGGCCCCACCTCCCCCTAAGGCGAACCAAAGGGTTCGGCGGGTCGCCTGCCCAACTCTCGCCGGGACTCACTCACTTACTACATTCCTCAAGTAAATTACAAGGTACAACTCAAATAATACATCCAATTCTCCAAATATTACATATCATAAGCGAAGCGGAAACTAGTTCCCAAAACTATACATAAAATGATTCCAAATCCAAACGGTACAAGATATATGCCATCCAGTCACGTGAATAAGTATTACAAGCCTTCCTTCACCTCGAACCCTGTGGAGGGAAATAAAATATTTTTGGGGTGAGCTAAAAGCTCAGCGGGTAACCAGTAAAATCAGTAATCAAATCGGTTTCACAATAGTTCATTTCAATGATGTCATAAATCAATGATGGAGTATCAATAATTCAAGAAACATTTACAATGGAAAGCGATAGCAACATTCATTAAAAGGATACGGGCCCACATGGAGCCAAATATTCGCGCGCTCGCTCGTTCTCCTGCCATTTCCCCTTATTCCTCCAATTATTTGAAAATTTCCTTTTTGAGAAATAAAACCCTCGTGCCTTTGTTCGTTCATTCATCCCCTTCCGGACGTTGGCCGGACTCCACCCATCCGGACGTTGGCCGGACTACAAGGTAATACTCGAGTATACCAAAATCACCCAGGGTCACCATATCGCCCGACCGAGTCCGCTTCTGGCTCGAGTCGATCGGTAACGAAGGGCAGGGCCCAATTCAGCCAAAAGGCTTACATTCATGCGCAAGTAACATTTCAATCGTTCCATCTTTGAAAATTTCACATTTATCAAGGTCGAGTGCGATAAAGTACACACTCGCCTAGAAAACTCCTTTTAACAATCATTGAAAGCACGTAACACGTTATCAAACAATAATACAAGTCATGAAGTCAAGAAAATACAGCAAACAAGGAACACTCACGTGCAAGCACGCATGATATGCAAGAAAACAGTTCAAAAGTAACTTTGCAAACAGGTCAAAAGTAAATAATGCAAGAAAACAGTTCAAAAGTAAATAATGCAGGAAACGGTTCATAAATAACTTTAGAAATAGTTTGAGGTCACTCACCTCAATGGCTCAGAAATCATCCATCATATAGCATTGCCTTGCTCAAATTCAAGTCTTAGATCACAAACTCAATGCAATCAAGTCCTTTCAAAGTTCGGACAGCACTTCCCCTAAATTTGCTAACTTTTCCAGCCATCATGGCTTCATTATTTCCTCAGCCAGTCCCAAAGGTACACACACAACAACAAGTTCATCCAATAGCCATTCAGCAAGTTCCAAGTAGTACAAGTACAATTCAAGCTAGGGAAAAGTCCGGAATGAAAGTGAAGCTCAAAACCAGGAAAAACAGTTTTTTTGATATCATTATGCGGTAATGGCACCAAAGGCACCACGATTATCGGATGAAGGTACAAGACCCACCGTTTCGAAGCTAAGAGATAGGGCTACAATATTACAGAAGGTCACTCAACCCAGTTTCGAGTGTAACCAGGTCAAAAATGCAAGATACTACACCAGAACCACAAAAACAGGTTCACAAATCGCATTCTGGTGCAACCATCATAAATCAGGTTACCTAAGTCCAAATCCAGAAATTCCAAAACCATCTGAAAGCTAAGAAACAGGGCTACATTTCATCAGAAGACCTCAACAACCAATTCGGAAGCATTCCTGACAAAAACAACCAATTACAGAAGCAATTCTCAAATTCGGGTAGAAACAGGGAAGCAAGGGTAATTCCATCTTTTCACAAGCTACGCTGCTCCGATTGACCTGAAATTTTGCAGGCACCTCTAAAATATCATTCCCTACAACTTTATGTTTTAACCCAAGGCCAATTCGGCCTCTATCTATGAGCTACAAATTCGGGCAGAATGTACAATCATAGAACCCTAACTTTCCAAATTTCTTCCAAAACCGAAATTGCTTGCAATTAACCACTTTTTCCACCTCATAGAGTCCTTAAACATCATTTCCAATCATCATATATAACCACACAATCATGTTCATATGAAAACAGAAAAATCCCCAAAATTATAAAACTTCATCAATTCAACCACAAATCAAGAAATAATCCATAAAAGTGCATCTTATACCACCACCAATCATGAATTGAACATCATTAGAGGAAGGAGAGGGGTCCTTCACAACTCACCTTAGCAACACAAGAAAGAGAGCAACTAGTCACCTTAGCTTTCCAAACAACTTCACAACCAAGCTCAACTCCACCAAACTAAGAGGTTTTATGGAGTAATTGGAAGATTAATCGGTTTAATTGAAAGATTGGGCAAGATTGGAGACTAGAAAATTGAGAGCTTTTCTTTCTTTCTTTGAGCAAGAAAGTCGGCCAAGAGAGGTAAGAAATGAAGATGATTTTGGCCAATTTTTTGGTATTTATTTGGTAAAGGTAAAGGTAAAGTTAAATGGTCAAAGTCAAGAGTGAATTAGATGGTGACACTTGTCACCTTTAGGTTTAAAACTTATCTTTTTGTTCTCCAATACAAATATCTTAACACCTTGTAAAATAATATCATTTAATACAAAATTCCAACAAGTTGTCAAAAATATTATGCATGTACCGCACTTGCGGGTCCCACGTTCAAAATACGCTCTTAATTTCTCAAAAACTAACCGATACTAGAAAAATCATTTTAAAACTATCTTTGCTCATAAACTTTATCTGGGGAATTTTTCTAATAAAGAAAATGTAGAAAAGGCGGGCGATTAAATAAAATAAACCCTAGAAATTTCTTTCGGGGCGTCACAAACTCCCCTCCTTAAAAGAATGTCGTCCTCGACATTCCATCTTGTACCAATCAAGTCGAGACATCCCGCAAGAATCACTAATATTTCAAACCAAACCCACAGTCCGGCATCCTAAACTTCAAGCCCAGGATACACTACAGAGATCTGAAGCCTAAGCTCTGATACCAACTGTGACGGCCCCACCTCCCCCTAAGGCGAACCAAAGGGTTCGGCGGGTCGCCTGCCCAACTCTCGCCGGGACTCACTCACTTACTACATTCCTCAAGTAAATTACAAGGTACAACTCAAATAATACATCCAATTCTCCAAATATTACATATCATAAGCGAAGCGGAAACTAGTTCCCAAAACTATACATAAAATGATTCCAAATCCAAACGGTACAAGATATATGCCATCCAGTCACGTGAATAAGTATTACAAGCCTTCCTTCACCTCGAACCCTGTGGAGGGAAATAAAATATTTTTGGGGTGAGCTAAAAGCTCAGCGAGTAACCAGTAAAATCAGTAATCAAATCGGTTTCACAATAGTTCATTTCAATGATGTCATAAATCAATGATGGAGTATCAATAATTCAATAAACATTTACAATGGAAAGCGATAGCAACATTCATTAAAAGGATACGGGCCCACATGGAGCCAAATATTCGCGCGCTCGCTCGTTCTCCTGCCATTTCCCCTTATTCCTCCAATTATTTGAAAATTTCCTTTTTGAGAAATAAAACCCTCGTGCCTTTGTTCGTTCATTCATCCCCTTCCGGACGTTGGCCGGACTCCACCCATCCGGACGTTGGCCGGACTACAAGGTAATACTCGAGTATACCAAAATCACCCAGGGTCACCATATCGCCCGACCGAGTCCGCTTCTGGCTCGAGTCGATCGGTAACGAAGGGCAGGACCCAATTCAGCCAAAAGGCTTACATTCATGCGCAAGTAACATTTCAATCGTTCCATCTTTGAAACTTTCACATTTATCAAGGTCGAGTGCGATAAAGTACACACTCGCCTAGAAAACTCCTTTTAACAATCATTGAAAGCACGTAACACGTTATCAAACAATAATACAAGTCATGAAGTCAAGAAAATACAGCAAACAAGGAACACTCACGTGCAAGCACGCATGATATGCAAGAAAACAGTTCAAAATTAACTTTGCAAACAGGTCAAAAGTAAATAATGCAAGAAAACAGTTCAAAAGTAAATAATGCAGGAAACGGTTCATAAATAACTTTAGAAATAGTTTGAGGTCACTCACCTCAATGGCTCAGAAATCATCCATCATATAGCATTGCCTTGCTCAAATTCAAGTCTTAGATCACAAACTCAATGCAATCAAGTCCTTTCAAAGTTCGGACAGCACTTCCCCTAAATTTGCTAACTTTTCCAGCCATCATGGCTTCATTATTTCCTCAGCCAGTCCCAAAGGTACACACACAACAACAAGTTCATCCAATAGCCATTCAGCAAGTTCCAAGTAGTACAAGTACAATTCAAGCTAGGGAAAAGTCCGGAATGAAAGTGAAGCTCAAAACCAGGAAAAACAGTTTTTTTGATATCATTATGCGGTAATGGCACCAAAGGCACCACGATTATCGGATGAAGGTACAAGACCCACCGTTTCGAAGCTAAGAGATAGGGTTACAATATTACAGAAGGTCACTCAATCCAGTTTCGAGTGTAACCAGGTCAAAAATGCAAGATACTACACCAGAACCACAAAAACAGGTTCACAAATCGCATTCTGGTGCAACCATCATAAATCAGGTTACCTAAGTCCAAATCCAGAAATTCCAAAACCATCTGAAAGCTAAGAAACAGGGCTACATTTCATCAGAAGACCTCAACAACCAATTCGGAAGCATTCCTGACCAAAACAACCAATTACAGAAGCAATTCTCAAATTCGGGTAGAAACAGGGAAGCAAGGGTAATTCCATCTTTTCACAAGCTACGCTGCTCCGATTGACCTGAAATTTTGCAGGCACCTCTAAAATATCATTCCCTACAACTTTCATGTTTTAACCCAAGGCCAATTCGGCCTCTATCTATGAGCTACAAATTCGGGCAGAATGTACAATCATAGAACCCTAACTTTCCAAATTTCTTCCAAAACCGAAATTGCTTGCAATTAACCACTTTTTCCACCTCATAGAGTCCTTAAACATCATTTCCAATCATCATATATAACCACACAATCATGTTCATATGAAAACAGAAAAATCCCCAAAATTATAAAACTTCATCAATTCAACCACAAATCAAGAAATAATCCATAAAAGTGCATCTTATACCACCACCAATCATGAATTGAACATCATTAGAGGAAGGAGAGGGGTCCTTCACAACTCACCTTAGCAACACAAGAAAGAGAGCAACTAGTCACCTTAGCTTTCCAAACAACTTCACAACCAAGCTCAACTCCACCAAACTAAGAGGTTTTATGGAGTAATTGGAAGATTAATCGGTTTAATTGAAAGATTGGGCAAGATTGGAGACTAGAAAATTGAGAGCTTTTCTTTCTTTCTTTGAGCAAGAAAGTCGGCCAAGAGAGGTAAGAAATGAAGATGATTTTGGCCAATTTTTTGGTATTTATTTGGTAAAGGTAAAGGTAAAGTTAAATGGTCAAAGTCAAGAGTGAATTAGATGGTGACACTCGTCACCTTTAGGTTTAAAACTTATCTTTTTGTTCTCCAATACAAATATCTTAACACCTTGTAAAATAATATCATTTAATACAAAATTCCAACAAGTTGTCAAAAATATTATGCATGTACCGCACTTGCGGGTCCCACGTTCAAAATACGCTCTTAATTTCTCAAAAACTAACCGATACTAGAAAAATCATTTTAAAACTATCTTTGCTCATAAACTTTATCTGGGGAATTTTTCTAATAAAGAAAATGTAGAAAAGACGGGCGATTAAATAAAATAAACCCTAGAAATTTCTTTCGGGGCGTCACAAACTCCCCTCCTTAAAAGAATGTCGTCCTCGACATTCCATCTTGTACCAATCAAGTCGAGACATCCCGCAAGAATCACTAATATTTCAAACCAAACCCACAGTCCGGCATCCTAAACTTCAAGCCCAGGATACACTACAGAGATCTGAAGCCTAAGCTCTGATACCAACTGTGACGGCCCCACCTCCCCCTAAGGCGAACCAAAGGGTTCGGCGGGTCGCCTGCCCAACTCTCGCCGGGACTCACTCACTTACTACATTCCTCAAGTAAATTACAAGGTACAACTCAAATAATACATCCAATTCTCCAAATATTACATATCATAAGCGAAGCGGAAACTAGTTCCCAAAACTATACATAAAATGATTCCAAATCCAAACGGTACAAGATATATGCCATCCAGTCACGTGAATAAGTATTGCAAGCCTTCCTTCACCTCGAACCCTGTGGAGGGAAATAAAATATTTTTGGGGTGAGCTAAAAGCTCAGCGAGTAACCAGTAAAATCAGTAATCAAATCGGTTTCACAATAGTTCATTTCAATGATGTCATAAATCAATGATGGAGTATCAATAATTCAAGAAACATTTACAATGGAAAGCGATAGCAACATTCATTAAAAGGATACGGGCCCACATGGAGCCAAATATTCGCGCGCTCGCTCGTTCTCCTGCCATTTCCCCTTATTCCTCCAATTATTTGAAAATTTCCTTTTTGAGAAATAAAACCCTCGTGCCTTTGTTCGTTCATTCATCCCCTTCCGGACGTTGGCCGGACTCCACCCATCCGGACGTTGGCCGGACTACAAGGTAATACTCGAGTATACCAAAATCACCCAGGGTCACCATATCGCCCGACCGAGTCCGCTTCTGGCTCGAGTCGATCGGTAACGAAGGGCAGGACCCAATTCAGCCAAAAGGCTTACATTCATGCGCAAGTAACATTTCAATCGTTCCATCTTTGAAAATTTCACATTTATCAAGGTCGAGTGCGATAAAGTACACACTCGCCTAGAAAACTCATTTTAACAATCATTGAAAGCACGTAACACGTTATCAAACAATAATACAAGTCATGAAGTCAAGAAAATACAGCAAACAAGGAACACTCACGTGCAAGCACGCATGATATGCAAGAAAACAGTTCAAAAGTAACTTTGGAAACAGGTCAAAAGTAAATAATGCAAGAAAACAGTTCAAAAGTAAATAATGCAGGAAACGGTTCATAAATAACTTTAGAAATAGTTTGAGGTCACTCACCTCAATGGCTCAGAAATCATCCATCATATAGCATTGCCTTGCTCAAATTCAAGTCTTAGATCACAAACTCAATGCAATCAAGTCCTTTCAAAGTTCGGACAGCACTTCCCCTAAATTTGCTAACTTTTCCAGCCATCATGGCTTCATTATTTCCTCAGCCAGTCCCAAAGGTGCACACACAACAACAAGTTCATCCAATAGCCATTCAGCAAGTTCCAAGTAGTACAAGTACAATTCAAGCTAGGGAAAAGTCCGGAATGAAAGTGAAGCTCAAAACCAGGAAAAACAGTTTTTTTGATATCATTATACGGTAATGGCACCAAAGGCACCACGATTATCGGATGAAGGTACAAGACCCACCGTTTCGAAGCTAAGAGATAGGGCTACAATATTACAGAAGGTCACTCAACCCAGTTTCGAGTGTAACCAGGTCAAAAATGCAAGATACTACACCAGAACCACAAAAACAGGTTCACAAATCGCATTCTGGTGCAACCATCATAAATCAGGTTACCTAAGTCCAAATCCAGAAATTCCAAAACCAGCTGAAAACTAAGAAACAGGGCTAAATTTCATCAGAAGACCTCAACAACCAATTCGGAAGCATTCCTGACCAAAACAACCAATTACAGAAGCAATTCTCAAATTCGGGTAGAAACAGGGCAGCAAGGGTAATTCCATCTTTTCACGAGCTACGCTGCTCCGATTGACCTGAAATTTTGCAGGCACCTCTAAAATATCATTCCCTACAACATTTATGTTTTAATCCAAGGCCAATTCGGCCTCTATCTATGAGCTACAAATTCGGGCAGAATGTACAATCATAGAACCCTAACTTTCCAAATTTCTTCCAAAACCGAAATTGCTTGCAATTAACCACTTTTTCCACCTCATAGAGTCCTTAAACATCATTTCCAATCATCATATATAACCACACAATCATGTTCATATGAAAACAGAAAACTCCCCAAAATTATAAAACTTCATCAATTCAACCACAAATCAAGAAATAATCCATAAAAGTGCATCTTATACCACCACCAATCATGAATTGAACATCATTAGAGGAAGGAGAGGGGTCCTTCACAACTCACCTTAGCAACACAAGAAAGAGAGCAACTAGTCACCTTAGCTTTCCAAACAACTTCACAACGAAGCTCAACTCCACCAAACTAAGAGGTTTTATGGAGTAATTGGAAGATTAATCGGTTTAATTGAAAGATTGGGCAAGATTGGAGACTAGAAAATTGAGAGCTTTTCTTTCTTTCTTTGAGCAAGAAAGTCGGCCAAGAGAGGTAAGAAATGAAGATGATTTTGGCCAATTTTTTGGTATTTATTTGGTAAAGGTAAAGGTAAAGTTAAATGGTCAAAGTCAAGAGTGAATTAGATGGTGACACTTGTCACCTTTAGGTTTAAAACTTATCTTTTTGTTCTCCAATACAAATATCTTAACACCTTGTAAAATAATATCATTTAATACAAAATTCCAACAAGTTGTCAAAAATATTATGCATGTACCGCACTTGCGGATCCCACGTTCAAAATACGCTCTTAATTTCTCAAAAACTAAAAACCGATACTAGAAAAATCGTTTTAAAACAATCTTTGCTCATAAACTTTATCTGGGGAATTTTTCTAATAAAGAAAATATAGAAAAGGCGGGCGATTAAATAAAATAAACCGTAGAAATTTCTTTCGGGGCGTCACAAACTCCCATCCTTAAAAGAATGTCGTCCTCGACATTCCCTCTTGTACCAATCAAGTCAAGACATTCCGCAAAAATCACTAATATTGCAAACCAGACCCACAGTCCGGCATCCTAAACTTCAAGCCTAGGATACACTACAGAGATCTGAAGCCTAAGCTCTGATACCAACTGTGACGGCCCCGCTTCTCCCAAGGGCGAACCAGAGGGTTCGGCGGGCCGCCTGCCCAAAAACTTCTCCCGGAGGAGGGACGCACTCACTTACTACCAATTCCTCAGTAAAATTACAAGGTACAACTAAAAAAACATCCCCAATTCTCCAAATATAGTACATATCATAAGCGAAGCGGAAATAGTTCCCAAAACTATACATAAAAATATGATTCCAAAATCCAAACTACAAGATATATGCCATCCAGTCACGTGAAATAAGTATTAACAACGCCTTCCTTCCACCTCCGAACTGTGTAGGGAAACAAAATGATTTTTCGGCAGCGGCGCGGTCCAGCTAATAAAATATTTTTGGGGTGAGCTAAAAGCTCAGCGAGGTAACCAGTAAAATCAGTAATCAAATCGGTTTCACAATAGTTCATTTCAATGATGTCATAAATCAATGATGGAGTATCAATAATTCAAGAAACATTTACAATGGAAAGCGATAGCAACATTCATTAAAAGGATACGGGCCCACATGGAGCCAAATATTCGCGCGCTCGCTCGTTCTCCTGCCATTTCCCCTTATTCCTCCAATTATTTGAAAATTTCCTTTTTGAGAAATAAAACCCTCGTGCCTTTGTTCGTTCATTCATCCCCTTCCGGACGTTGGCCGGACTCCACCCATCCGGACGTTGGCCGGACTACAAGGTAATACTCGAGTATACCAAAATCACCCAGGGTCACCATATCGCCCGACCGAGTCCGCTTCTGGCTCGAGTCGATCGGTAACGAAGGGCAGGACCCAATTCAGCCAAAAGGCTTACATTCATGCGCAAGTAACATTTCAATCGTTCCATCTTTGAAAATTTCACATTTATCAAGGTCGAGTGCGATAAAGTACACACTCGCCTAGAAAACTCGTTTTAACAATCATTGAAAGCACGTAACACGTTATCAAACAATAATACAAGTCATGAAGTCAAGAAAATACAGCAAACAAGGAACACTCACGTGCAAGCACGCATGATATACAAGAAAACAGTTCTAAAGTAACTTTGGAAACAGGTCGAAAGTAAATAATGCAAGAAAACAGTTCAAAAGTAAATAATGCAGGAAACGGTTCATAAATAACTTTAGAAATAGTTTGAGGTCACTCACCTCAATGGCTCAGAAATCATCCATCATATAGCATTGCCTTGCTCAAATTCAAGTCTTAGATCACAAACTCAATGCAATCAAGTCCTTTCAAAGTTCGGACAGCACTTCCCCTAAATTTGCTAACTTTTCCAGCAATCATGGCTTCATTATTTCCTCAGCCAGTCCCAAAGGTACACACACAACAACAAGTTCATCCAATAGCCATTCAGCAAGTTCCAAGTAGTACAAGTACAATTCAAGCTAGGGAAAAGTCCGGAATGAAAGTGAAGCTCAAAACCAGGAAAAACAGTTTTTTTGATATCATTATGCGGTAATGGCACCAAAGGCACTACGATTATCGGATGAAGGTATAAGACCCACCGTTTCGAAGCTAAGAGATAGGGCTACAATATTATAGAAGGTCGCTCAACCCAGTTTCGAGTGTAACCAGGTCAAAAATGCAAGATACTACACCAGAACCACAAAAACAGGTTCACAAATCGCATTCTGGTGCAACCATCATAAATCAGGCTACCTAAGTCCAAATCCAGAAATTCCAAAACCATCTGAAAGCTAAGAAACAGGGTACATTTCATCAGAAGACCTCAACAACCAATTCGGAAGCATTCCTGACCAAAACAACCAATTACAGAAGCAATTCTCAAATTCGGGTAGAAACAGGGCAGCAAGGGTAATTCCATCTTTTCACAAGCTACGCTGCTCCGATTGACCTGAAATTTTGCAGGCACCTCTAAAATATCATTCCCTACAACTTTCATGTTTTAACCCAAGGCCAATTCGGCCTCTATCTATGAGCTACAAATTCGGGCAGAATGTACAATCATAGAACCCTAACTTTCCAAATTTCTTCCAAAACTGAAATTGCTTGCAATTAACCACTTTTTCCACCTCATAGAGTCCTTAAACATCATTTCCAATCATCATATATAACCACACAATCATGTTCATATGAAAACAGAAAAATCCCCAAAAATTATAAAACTTCATCAATTCAACCACAAATCAAGAAATAATCCATAAAAGTGCATCTTATACCACCACCAATCATGAATTGAACATCATTAGAGGAAGGAGAGGGGTCCTTCACAACTCACCTTAGCAACACAAGAAAGAGAGCAACTAGTCACCTTAGCTTTCCAAACAACTTCACAACCAAGCTCAACTCCACCAAACTAAGAGGTTTTATGGAGTAATTGGAAGATTAATCGGTTTAATTGAAAGATTGGGCAAGATTGGAGACTAGAAAATTGAGAGCTTTTCTTTCTTTCTTTGAGCAAGAAAGTCGGCCAAGAGAGGTAAGAAATGAAGATGATTTTGGCCAATTTTTTGGTATTTATTTGGTAAAGGTAAAGGTAAAGTTAAATGGTCAAAGTCAAGAGTGAATTAGATGGTGACACTTGTCACCTTTAGGTTTAAAACTTATCTTTTTGTTCTCCAATACAAATATCTTAACACCTTGTAAAATAATATCATTTAATACAAAATTCCAACAAGTTGTCAAAAATATTATGCATGTACCGCACTTGCGGATCCCACGTTCAAAATACGCTCTTAATTTCTCAAAAACTAACCGATACTAGAAAAATCATTTTAAAACTATCTTTGCTCATAAACTTTATCTGGGGAATTTTTCTAATAAAGAAAATGTAGAAAAGGCGGGCGATTAAATAAAATAAACCCTAGAAATTTCTTTCGGGGCGTCACAAACTCCCCTCCTTAAAAGAATGTCGTCCTCGACATTCCATCTTATACCAATCAAGTCGAGACATCCCGCAAGAATCACTAATATTTCAAACCAAACCCACAGTCCGGCATCCTAAACTTCAAGCCTAGGATACACTACAGAGATCTGAAGCCTAAGCTCTGATACCAACTGTGACGGCCCCACCTCCCCCTAAGGCGAACCAAAGGGTTCGGCGGGTCGCCTGCCCAACTCTCGCCGGGACTCACTCACTTACTACATTCCTCAAGTAAATTACAAGGTACAACTCAAATAATACATCCAATTCTCCAAATATTACATATCATAAGCGAAGCGGAAACTAGTTCCCAAAACTATACATAAAATGATTCCAAATCCAAACGGTACAAGATATATGCCATCCAGTCACGTGAATAAGTATTACAAGCCTTCCTTCACCTCGAACCCTGTGGAGGGAAATAAAATATTTTTGGGGTGAGCTAAAAGCTCAGCGAGTAACCAGTAAAATCAGTAATCAAATCGGTTTCACAATAGTTCATTTCAATGATGTCATAAATCAATGATGGAGTATCAATAATTCAAGAAACATTTACAATGGAAAGCGATAGCAACATTCATTAAAAGGATACGGGCCCACATGGAGCCAAATATTCGCGCGCTCGCTCGTTCTCCTGCCATTTCCCCTTATTCCTCCAATTATTTGAAAATTTCCTTTTTGAGAAATAAAACCCTCGTGCCTTTGTTCGTTCATTCATCCCCTTCCGGACGTTGGCCGGACTCCACCCATCCGGACGTTGGCCGGACTACAAGGTAATACTCGAGTATACCAAAATCACCCAGGGTCACCATATCGCCCGACCGAGTCCGCTTCTGGCTCGAGTCGATCGGTAACGAAGGGCAGGGCCCAATTCAGCCAAAAGGCTTACATTCATGCGCAAGTAACATTTCAGTCGTTCCATCTTTGAAAATTTCACATTTATCAAGGTCGAGTGCGATAAAGTACACACTCGCCTAGAAAACTCGTTTTAACAATCATTGAAAGCACGTAACACGTTATCAAACAATAATACAAGTCATGAAGTCAAGAAAATACAGCAAACAAGGAACACTCACGTGCAAGCACGCATGATATGCAAGAAAACAGTTCAAAAGTAACTTTGGAAACAGGTCAAAAGTAAATAATGCAAGAAAACAGTTCAAAAGTAAATAATGCAGGAAACGGTTCATAAATAACTTTAGAAATAGTTTGAGGTCACTCACCTCAATGGCTCAGAAATCATCCATCATATAGCATTGCCTTGCTCAAATTCAAGTCTTAGATCACAAACTCAATGCAATCAAGTCCTTTCAAAGTTCGGACAGCACTTCCCCTAAATTTGCTAACTTTTCCAGCCATCATGGCTTCATTATTTCCTCAGCCAGTCCCAAAGGTACACACACAACAACAAGTTGATCCAATAGCCATTCAGCAAGTTCCAAGTAGTACAAGTACAATTCAAGCTAGGGAAAAGTCCGGAATGAAAGTGAAGCTCAAAACCAGGAAAAACAGTTTTTTTGATATCATTATGCGGTAATGGCACCAAAGGCACTACGATTATCGGATGAAGGTGCAAGACCCACCGTTTCGAAGCTAAGAGATAGGGATACAATATTACAGAAGGTCACTCAACCCAGTTTCGAGTGTAACCAGGTCAAAAATGCAAGATACTACACCAGAACCACTAAAACAGGTTCACAAATCGCATTCTGGTGTAACCATCATCAATCAGGCTACCTAAGTCCAAATCCAGAAATTCCAAAACCAGCTGAAAGCTAAGAAACAGGGTTACATTTCATCAGAAGACCTCAACAACCAATTCGGAAGCATTCCTGACCAAAACAACCAATTACAGAAGCAATTCTCAAATTCGGGTAGAAACAGGGCAGCAAGGGTAATTCCATCTTTTCACAAGCTACGCTGCTCCGATTGACCTGAAATTTTGCAGGCACCTCTAAAATACCATTCCTTACAACTTTCATGTTTTAACCCAAGGCCAATTCTGTGAGAACCCGTAAATCCCTAATAATTTTCTTAGGGTTTTTCCCATTTAAAGGCACATTTTTTTTTTGCATTTTCTGGCTTAGGAAAATTCTCCTGGTAAATTTTATGAGTAATTATAGTTTTTAGATGTTTTTTCTAGTATTGGAGAGTTTTTGAAAAATTAAGGATATATAAAGGACGTGGGACCCACTAGTGCGATAAGTTCGGAAAAAATTCGGCCAGTTAGGTTAATTTTCGGATACTGGTTGAGATTTATCGGGTGTTAAGAGATAAGTAGAGGATGTGAAGTGATTGATGTGAGAGGAAAAGAAAGGGATAGGAATGCACTTAATGAAGTGACAAGTGTCACTCTTCCATTGGTTGGACTTGTAGACAACTATTCATGGTTTTGACCTTTTTGACTAATTGGTTAAATATCTCCAAAAAAATCACTAAAATTCACTCTTTTCTTCTCCTCCATGGCCGGTTCTCTCTTGAGCAAAGAAGAAAGAAACTCTTCAACATTTTAGCTTCCATTTAGCTCAATCTTCCAAAACCAATCACATAAACTAGTTTCTACTCCATAAAATCCCTCCCTTTGGTGCTAGTAAGTGTTTTTGTGGAAGTGTTCAAGGAAGCTAAGGTGTTCTACAACTCCTTTTCTCTTGTTTACTAGGTAAGTGGTGCTTGAACTTCCTCCTACACCTAATGATGCTTAATTTGTGCCTAGTGGTGGCTAAAGTGTTGAAATTTGTTGTTTATTTCTTGTTTTTGGATGATTTGATGAAGTTTTCAATTTAATGGTGATTTTTCTGGTTTAATGTGATCATGATGTTGTGGCCTTATATGATGATTGGCAATGGCCTATAATGACTCTAGTAGGTGTGAATGATAGGTAATTGCAATCAATTTCTGTTTTGGAAGAAATCTGGAAAATTAGGGTTCTTTGGTTCTTCATTCTGTCCGAAATTTTAGGTCCTAGATAGAGGCCGAATTGGCCTTAGCTCAAAACATGAAAGTTGTAGGGAATGACATTTTATAGGTGCCTACAAAATTTCAGGTCAATCGGAGTAGTGTAGAATGAGATAAGTCGAAATTACTATTGCTGTTCTGGTTTTACCCGAAATTGGGATTTGCGACTGTAATTGGTTGTTTTGGTCTGGAATGCTTCCGAATTGGTTGTTGAGGCCTTCTGATGGAATTTATCCCTGTTTCTTAGCTTTCAACTGGTTTTGGAATTTCTGGATTTGGATTTGTAGAGCCTGAGTTATGATATTTCCGCTAGAATGCGTTTTGGTGAATCTGTTTTACGTTTTGATGTAGTATCTTGCATTTTTGACCTGTTTGCACTCAAAACTGGGTTGAGTGACCTTCTGTGATGTTGTAGCCCTGTCTTTTAGCTTCGAAATGGTGGGTCTTACACCTTCATCCGATAATCATAGGGCATTTGGTGCCATTACCGCAAAAAGAAGTCAAAAACTGTTTTTCAGGGCCGAAGCTAATTGCATTTCCGAATTTTCTGGTTTTCTCTAATGATTGTATATGCTTATGGAACCCTATTGGGGTCATATTTGGCATTGATTTATGATTAGTTATCGAGTCTCATTGTACTTGTTTACATGTTTTAAGGCTTACTCTTATTCCGGTCATTTCCTAGCTAACTTTTGTACTTGTACTACTTTGAGCCTAGTGAACGGCTTTTGGGAAATGAGATGAATTTTGTGTGAGATGTTGGGACTGATTTGAGGAAATAATGAAGCCATGATGGCTGGAAAATAGGTAAAAACAAGGGATATGCTGCCGAAATTTTACTTGAAGGCTAGTTGGATTTACTTGTGATTTGAGCAAAGGGCTTTTGGGTTGTTTGCGCCTAGGTCTCCATGTTACCTTTTCGTTTCCAAGAAAATCATGTTTTCCACCCTTGCATTAGTATTTATTTGGCAAGGCGTACGACGTGTAGTCGAGCCTCACTTGTGCATTCCGTTTACTCGATTTTGGATATGAAACCTTCAATTAGTTTACTTTGATTATTTTAGGGTTTCTTGGCGATTAAGGCCAATCTGAAGTGAAAACTTTTGAAGTTGAGCCGGTGAGTGTACCACTCCCCTCCATTGCTGTTTAATTGATTTCTGCTCTGCAATCTGTTTATTTGTTTGAGACGAGGGTGTACTTTATCACACTCGTTCTCTTGTCTGTTCATATGCCAATTTACTATGCAAAATTTGAATCTGTTATCTGTGTCTGCATCTGTTCGGATTTCTATGACCTATGAGCTCAGTCCTGTGGCTAAGTTATTCGAGTCGGGCCGGCAAGGGCCTGGACGATTAGATAACGAACCACGGTAGTCTGTTCGGGGATTTTGGGTATTGAGACCCTTGATTCCGGGTATACTCGAGTATTACCATTTTGTTCGTTTGAGGTGAGCGGGCCCGGTAAAGGGGTGTTTGGTGGACAGAATTCAGTGTAAAGAGGGGTCTACGGACGTTTTGGTTCTATATACGTTGACGGAGAGTCAACCGGTTTGGATCAAGTACTGCGCTGAAAATTTGGCTCCTGAGAGCCACCCGTATCCTTCTGATTTGAATCATTGGTTCCTTTGCTTTACATCTGGCATGTGTATCTGATTTGTTAAATGTGAAATGCCATGATTTTTCTGCTATATGTTTGGTACCTCATTGAGCGCAAGCTCACCCCTTTCTGTTCCCTTTTGTTTTCCTTACAGGAAAATAAACCCTTTTGGTCTGGATTTGACAAATGGCCGCCAAATTGAGCTAGTTGAACATATCTTTTGTATAGATCATGTATTAAAATCCTAAATGTACTTTTGGGAACTGTTTTCCTTTTGATTTGGCAAACCAGACATGTATCCACTTTTGAATACTTTTGTATGCCACTTTGGCTTGTAAATGCTAAGTTTCAAGATGAGAATGTTTGCTTGGTATTTGGTTGGGTTCTGACGGGTCGGTTACTGTTCATAGCCGACTTCGATTTTATTTTTTTTTATTTATTTTTTTTTACCGCGTTGGTAAGTTCCGGAACGTATTAGATTGACGTAAACGGATCCGTAGTCCTGGCGAGAGCTGGGCAGGCAGTCCGCTAACCCTTTTGGTTCGCCTTAGGGGAAAGTGGGGCTGTTACAAATTCGGCCTCTATCTATGAGCTACAAATTCGGGCAGAATATACAATCATAGAACCCTAACTTTCCAAATTTCTTCCAAAACCGAAATTGCTTGCAATTAACCACTTTTTCCACCTCATAGAGTCCTTAAATATCATTTCCAATCATCATATATAACCACACAATCATGTTCATATGAAAACAGAAAAATCCCCAAAAATTATAAAACTTCATCAATTCAACCACAAATCAAGAAATAATCCATAAAAGTGCATCTTATACCACCACCAATCATGAATTGAACATCATTAGAGGAAGGAGAGGGGTCCTTCACAACTCACCTTAGCAACACAAGAAAGAGAGCAACTAGTCACCTTAGCTTTCCAAACAACTTCACAACCAAGCTCAACTCCACCAAACTAAGAGGTTTTATGGAGTAATTGGAAGATTAATCGGTTTAATTGAAAGATTGGGCAAGATTGGAGACTAGAAAATTGAGAGCTTTTCTTTCTTTCTTTGAGCAAGAAAGTCGGCCAAGAGAGGTAAGAAATGAAGATGATTTTGGCCAAATTTTTGGTATTTATTTGGTAAAGGTAAAGGTAAAGTTAAATGGTCAAAGTCAAGAGTGAATTAGATGGTGACACTTGTCACCTTTAGGTTTAAAACTTATCTTTTTGTCTCTCCAATACAAATATCTTAACACCTTGTAAAATAATATCATTTAATACAAAATTCCAACAAGTTGTCAAAAATATTATGCATGTACCGCACTTGCGGGTCCCACGTTCAAAATACGCTCTTAATTTCTCAAAAACTAACCGATACTAGAAAAATCATTTTAAAACTATCTTTGCTCATAAACTTTATCTGGGGAATTTTTCTAATAAAGAAAATGTAGAAAAGGCGGGCGATTAAATAAAATAAACCCTAGAAATTTCTTTCGGGGCGTCACAAAATCAGTATTCAAGGTTTTGAATATTGGTACAGTGGACAATACAGTGTCTCATAATTATGCTTGGTCTAATGGGAATGGTGACAATTAGTTGCTATTTACTTGAGAAGATTTGACCTAAATTCATGGAAAGAGTTGCTCAAGTTGGTTCATGGTTAGCTTGGTGATGAAGATGTGAATGATGAAACTTTAATTGATGAAGAGCTAAATGTTGGTGACATCTTGCAAGATGCAAGTCTTACTGAGTGCAGAACCAGGAGCAGCAGTAGCAGGAGCTGTTTGAGTTGGTTCATAGTCAGCTTGGTGATGAATATGCAAATGGTGAAACTATAATTAGTAAAGAACTAAATGTTAGTGACATTCAGCAAAATGAAGGTCGCGGATGTTGCTGTTCGTGAACAATTTGATTAACAAATATCTTAATTAAAAGGTCTATGTTCAAAATTTATCAAAACATACCAGGAGAAATTATGTTAAGGGCATTAGTGTCTTTTTATTTGCAAGTGTATCGTTAGCAATGACAACTAATATGATACTAAAGTGGCACAAAAACAATGTTAAAAAACTATACTGCAACACATATTAAAAATGTATAATATGCTACATTTAGCCCTTTTAAACATGAATTTGTAGCCAAGAACTTTACCAATCTAATTACATCATTAGATAAATATTCTGTTTGGATTAGACTATTTTTCAGAAACAAACTTTCAACTGCAATACTACAATAATAGATAAACAAAAATAATTTTAAAAATGTCTAGTCCATACAATATCTCAAATACAACTAATAAAAAATAAATAAAAAATAAAAATCTACCACTTCTGCATTTTTTCCACCCATCACCTACCACCACCCTCCCCATCTCCACCGCCACCATCATCACCGCCCCCTTCCCCTCCCCCCCTTCTCCTCTCTCCTCCCCATCCTTCTTTCTTCTCTCTCCTCCCTTTCCTTTTTCCTCCTCCATCTTTCTCCATTCCTTTCCTTCTGCATTCCCCTCCTCACTCTTCCTCTTTCCTCCACCTCTCTCCTCCCTTCCCTTCCTCCCTTCTCCCCGTTGGAAACCCCCTTCCCTATTGGAATAACAACAAAGAGAATATTATGAAATGGTTGTAAAACTAACAAGAAAAAGGCTTCAAATCGTGACTGTAAATCACTTTGCTTAAGGTTTTATTCATCTACTATATTGGGCAAAAAATCAAGAATGAATATATTCTAAGATAAGATGAAGTTTGGTTGCAAAACTCTACAGTAAGTTGTTACAACCCCCAAAGAACAAAGAAGAGAAGAGTAGAAAATTTTCTAGAGTCTGTAGGTCTTTTTTGTCTACAGCCAAAAGACCACAAATGATCCACACATAAATCATATTTCATGTCCCCTGAAAAGTTATTAACTGTTAGAAACATGTTTGGAGTTGTATCTCTTCAAATGACGGTTGAAACGTAAAAGGTTGTGAAAGAAATGCAGAAAACTAGCTCTAGAATTTGTCTAGATTTTCAATATTTGAAAATATTCCAACAATTCCCCGCCATTTTCAACATATTGAAAATTTCTTTATGGATCACTGAAAAATTCTGATAATCTATGCATAAACAATGGTATCTTTCCTTTCAACCACCATCTTAGTGTTAATTGATTATAGCTTGTCAATACTACTTGGTAGACAGGTTTTGAACCAAGAATATATGCAACAAGCCACATAAATTAACACATATGTATTCACTTCTATTCAATTTGTTTATACAAGTGATACATTAGGTATTGTATCCATATCCTTTCATGAATGTGTTCAAGTTAAGTCCAAAACTTTGTGGATGCCATCAATCCAACATTCATATAGGCAAGCTCTTAATGCCCCCGCCATTTGTAGCATATTACAAGACTTGTTAAGAACTCTAAGTTCAACCTTCCAATTTCAAGCGGGAAAAATCACACTACACCTTTTGGGATGTTGTGTAGTGTTCAAACCACTATATCAATGTACTTGTACTCATTGAATTCAAGGCTAGTTGTTATAACTTGCATTAAATCAAGGTTCCATTGTTAGTGATTCATGGATTGGACTTCTACCCCATCCCTTTAGATGTTTTAACGACTGCTTTCTTTGTTAATTCTTTAGTTAAAAGATCAGCTAGGTTCTCTTTTGATCTTACAAAATCTATGGTTATCACACCATTCGTGATCAAATCTCTTACTAGACTACTCATTGAATTCAAGGCTAGTTGTTATAACTTGCATTGAATCCAGGTTCCATTGTTAGTGATTCATGGATTGGACTTCTACCCCATCCCTTTAGATGTTTTAACTACTGCTTTCTTTGTTAATTCTTTGGTTAAAAGATCAGTTTGGTTCTCTTTTGATCTTACAAAATCTATGGTTATCACACCATTTGTGATCAAATCTCTTACTAGACTATGCCTTAATCCAACATGTCTAGATTTGCCATTGTACACTTGGCTATAAGCTTTAGCAAGTGTAGCAACACTATCACAATGTATGGAGATTGGTGAAATTGGCTTTGGCCACATTGATATCTTGTGTAACAAATTTCGTAACCAATCGGATTCTTTGCTAGCTACAGCTAAGGTTATAAATTTAGTAGCCATGATGGAGTCGGTTCTGCATGTTTGCTTCTTGGATGCCCAAGAAATTGCTCCTCCACCTAATACAAAGACCCAACCACTTGTAGAATGATCATTTTTATTTGGTGTCCAACTAGCATCCGAATAACCTTCTAATACCAAAGGATAGCCACTATAGCAAATGTCATAGTCTTTGGTATGTTTTAGATACCTCAAGACTCTAATTACACCTAACAAATGTTGTTTGCTTGGATTGCTTGTGTATCTACTTAACACACCTACAACAAAAACTATATCTGGCCTTGTACATGTCATTGCATGCATTAAACATCCTATCACTTTGGCATAATCCAATTGAGACACAGGATTACCAACATATTTAACAAAGTCAATTTTCAAATCAATGGGAGCTAAGCCAGGTTTACAATCTTGATGATTGAAATGATTAAGAATCTTCTCAATGTAATGAGAGTATGAAAGCAAAATTTGTCCTTGCTCTCTATTAATTCTTATTCCTAAGATAACATTGGCCTCTCCTATATCCTTATTTCAAACTTGCATGATAGCAACTTTGGTCTTATTGACTTGTTTTGAGTTAGTACCAAAGATTAACATATCATCCACATACAAGCAAATAATGACAGCTTTACCACTTGTATACTTGCTATATATACATTTGTCTGACTCATTAATCTTGAACCCACTAGTAAGCATTACTTAGTCAAATTTTTGTTGCCATTGTTTTGGAGCTTGTTTTAATCCGTACAAGGACTTTACAAGTCTACACACTTTGTGCTCTTGCCCAGGTACTACAAACCCTTTAGGTTGTTTCATATACACTTCTTCATCCAATTCACCATTAAGATATACTGTCTTGACATCTATTTGGTGAATTACCTATTTTTGGATTGAAGCTATCGCAAGTAGCACCCTTATGGTAGCTATTCTCGCTACTAGCGAGTAAGTATCAAAATAATCAATACCATGTTTTTGAGTAAACCCCTTGGCAACTAATCTGGCCTTAAACTTGTCCATGGTTTCATCCACCTTCAATTTCTTCTTGAAGATCCATTTGCAATCAATTGGCTTGGAACCTGGTGGTAAATCCACTAACTCCCAAGTTTTATTGGTCATAATTGAGTCCATCTCATCATTTATAGCCTCTTTCCAGAATGAAGCGTTATGTGACTTCATTGCTTCATCAAATGTTTTGGGATCAGTTTCGGTTCAAGCAATAAGGAATAGTATTACTTATTTCATACCCTATCCCTTCAACAAAGTAAGTAACAAAATCTAAGCCAAAAGACTTCACCTTTTTAGCTCTTTTGCTCCTTGTTGGTTCAATGATTTTATTTCCACCATTTAAGCTATTTCTAGATGGTTCATTCTGGTTTAGCGCATTATCAATTTCATTAGATATTGAGGTGAATATTTTCTCATCAAAAATAGCATCTCTTGATTCAATAATCGTGTTAACTGATATTGAATCATTAGCCTCTATTACCATGAATCTATAGGCCTTGTTATTTTGTGCATATCCTAAGAAAATGCAATCAACACCTCTTTCACCTAATTTCCTTTTCTTAGATTCAGGAACTTTGACAATGGCTCTACAGTCCCAAACTCTCAAATGTTTAAGATTCGGCTTTCGTTTGTACCAAAGGTCATAAGGAATTATAGAGCTCCTTTGTTTGGAACTCTATTTAATATGTAACAAGCTGTAAGTACAGGTTCTCGCCAAAAACCTTGACTTAAACTAGAATTTGATAGCATTGCATTCACCATCACCATAAGTACTCTATTTTTTCTTTCAGCCACACTGTTTTGTTGAGGCGTGTATGCAGTGGTGACTTCATGCTTAATACCATTAGATTCAAAAATTCCTTTGACCACCACAGTCGGTTCTTAAACATTTAATTAAATTGCCACATAATAGTTCTACTTTTGCTTTGTATATCTTAAACATATGCACGACTTCATCTTTTGAATGTAACAAATATACAAAACAAAATCTAGGGCAATCATCAATAAAAATGGCAAAATACTTGTTTTCCCCTAAAGATATGGTATCATGCAAATCACAAATATCACTATGAATAAGATCTAACTTGTTTGTTTTCCTTTCAATCTTTGGAAATGGCTTTCTAGTTATTTTTGTTAACAAACATGTTCTACATTTACCATCTTCCTTTTGGGCACATATAGGCAACACATCAAGTTTGATCATATCATGTATCCTCCTATAATTAACATGTCCAAGCCTATTATGCCATAAAGTAGTAGTAGACTCAAGCATATAAGTAAAAGAAATATTCTTATTCATCTTATTAATAGGCATGACATTTAGTTTGAACATACCATTACACAGATAGCCCTTGCCTACAAACATACCACATTTGGAGAGTACAAACTTATCAACTTCAAACACAAGTTTAAATCCAAACTTATTCATCAAACTATCCGAAACTAGATTCTTTCTTACTTCCGGAACAAATAGTACAATTGCGAGAGTTACAACATGTTTGGATGTAAACTTTAAATCTACTTCCCCAACCACATTAATAGGAGCAGTCGCGACATTACCCATGTATATTATGGATTGTTCATCATCCACTCCTTTCAAAGACTTGAAGAAATCCTTGTTCTTGCATACATGGTGGGTAGCACCAAAATTAATCCACCAAGAAAAATCTTCTCAACTATGTTGAGTTCAGAAATCATAGCCATAAGATTCTTGACTTCATTGTTTGAAGAATCAGGGTTCTCCATCTTCTTCTTTTTGAGAAGTTTGCATTCATATTTGTAATGCCCTTCCTTCTTGCAATGGTAGCGTTTCCCCTTTTTCTTCCTTTTCTTGTTCTTATTAGATTGACTTTTTAATTGATTGGATTTCTTATTATCCTTGGACTTGCTTGTTTGTCCCTCCTCAACCATGTTCACTTTGGAACTAGGATCTGCGTCCTTTTCTTCCTCCTTTGGTTGAACATCTTTGTTCTCCTGCATTCTAAACTCTTCCTTAACACGAAAAGAGTTAGCAAGACTTTCAAGAGTGATCTCTTCCTTTTTGTGTTTGAGATCTCTCTTGAAATTCTTCCAAGAGAGTGAGAGTTTGTCAATTATAGAACTAACAACAATTGTCTCATCCATGAACATATTGTGTTAAGAAAAATGATTAAGCATCTTTTCAAGTTAGCAAATTGATCCATAACAAGCCTCTTGTCTACCATGTTATAGTTAAAGAAACTAGAAACAAGAAATTTCTTACTTGCTGCATCCTCCCTCATGTACCTTGCTTCTAACTTGTCCTAAAGTTCCTTGGCTGTTGTCACTGAATGATAGACATCAAAAAGCCTGTCACTCATTGCATTGAGAATGTGTCCCCTACAAATCTCATCATCCGTGCCCCATTTTTGCTTATTGCGGATGTCATCCAATGTCTCTTCTTCATCATTTGTTGCAGGTCTTGGAGTAGTTAGAACATACACCACTTTGAGGGCCACAGGAAGGAAATGCACTCGCTTCTTCCAACGAATGAAATTCCTTCCATAAAAACATTGAAGTTTAACAATATTGGAAGCAAAATCTTTTATAGTGCTTGCCATTTTAAGGGAGGAATATAGCCTTAAGATTGTTGGAATAATAGCAAAGAGAATACTATGAAATGGTTGTAAAACTAACAAGAAAAGGCTTCAAATCGTGATTGTATGTGACGACTGGAAAATTCATTCATATTTTCTTAAAATTCCCTCTTATTTTGATTAAATTACTTTATAATATCTTTACTACTTATTTACTCCCTCAATAGTTGTAATGAATAAGAGATTTAAGAGTTTTACCCTTAGTTTTATAGTTCGGGTAAATTAGGGTTTTCGCGTAAGTTGGCCATGTGATCACTTAGTGAGATGTGTGTACTAAATTTAGTGGCTAAAAGTGAGTTATATAAAAAAAAATGTGTGATTAGAAGTGTTAATAATAAATTAGTGAATCATAAGTGAAAACACTAGTACGCGCGAGTTAGGGAAAAACGGCCCGAACCGACGTGCACCGTTTGCTACCAATTGAATACACCACTTGACCACCACCTTATTACCTTAATATCCCTGCTACTATTTCATAAATATCAACCCTTAATCAGCCTTGAGAGGGCCAAAAATGTTGACCACAAAATGTGACGGCCCTACCTTACCCTAAGGCGTACCAAAGGGTTCGGCGGGTCGCCTGCCCAACTCTCGCCGGGACTCAATCATACCTCAATCAAATTCGAAATAAAATCACAAGATCAAACGAAATACCAATCCAAAACTTAAAGTGAAACTTATATACATTTTTATCTCAAAAGAGAGTACAAACACTGTGAGAACCCTGAAAAATGGATATATAAACTAGTGCATATTTTATTTGCATTTCTTTTATTCCTTAATAATTTCGAGCATTACTTTTACTTGTTTGCAATTAAGTATGTAAAAATAGGTTTACGTGAAAAAATAATATAAATTTTTCTAATTTATGAAAATTTCTTGGTCTTATTAGACTAAATTAATATCTTTAGGGTTAGATTAATTTTTCGCCTTAATATTAAATGTAAGAATACTTAAGTCCTTAATCCTAAAGTAATGATACTTGAGTAAATAGAATTACGAGCTCAAAATAAATTATTTAATTCCTATGATTAATTTCAACTAGTTGCTAATGTTAAATGTTAATAAGAATTTCCGTGTTAAGATAAAAATCAATGAATTTTAGATAAATATGATTCTAATATATTAAACATGCTTAAGGCGTGAAAATTCGATAAATATATCCTTATCTTTCTTTGTTTTTCAAGTAAGTGCGTAAAAATAATTTTTATGTGTGCAAATTGACACCCTTGGATTAAATTATTATTTCATTTGACTTTATATTACTAAATCGATAAATTTCGAGTTAGACTAACTCTATTTCTTGAGGAATAATAATTGGAAATTCTAATAACTAATTTAATCGCTAATTAATATAAGAATTACTAGGAACCTTAATATTCAAGTTTAATCGATAATTATTCGATAAAAATGGTTTAGGTATATTAGGGTATAATTAGGCGTTCAAATCACACTTGGGGGATAATTTTTAGAATTAAGTTGGAATTGAGAAATTAAGTTGAGATTAGGGAGCAAAGTGAAAAGACTAAAATACCCTTACCTTTCCATGCAAACCAAACAAGACGTCTGACCGCAAATCAAATCACATTTGCTATTACCAATTCTGTACGCAACCAATTCTTACACGCAAACCTCTATTCCTTAAACAACGGCACCACCAAACCAGCCTTTCTATCTCACGGCTAAAACCACAAAAACCATTCACTCTAATTCACATTTCATATCACAAATACAAACCGCAACTTCCTTTCTTCTCTGCACAAGTAAACCACAAACCGCTTCCTCTCTTGATACCGAGACACCACCATCATCTCATTTCTTTTGCCCACACTCCACCGAAACTACTGCAATCCCTCTCCACAACCGCACCTCACCTCTTCCTCTGCATTCGACCAAGAGCATCCGAGAGAGAGAGCTGCCTGGTGAGCTGCATCCGAGAGCTAGGAGGAGGGAAAGTGAGCTGCCAGAAATTTTTCTGGTTCTGCCGTGAGTTGGAGCGAAGCCAGGGAGGAGATTTGCAGGAAGCTTCACCATTCTGTACCTTCATCTCCACCAACTCCAACCAACCGACCTCAAAGCCACCAGCTACAACAAATTCCAGCCGCAACTTAGGAGCTAGAAATCACCGACTGCACTTGGCCGAGAGCTAGGGAAGAAATTTCTGGAATATTTCGTGTGAAGGATTAGCTGCTAACTGAGGTAATTTCTGGTTTAATTAGGTTGATTATTAGTTGAGCAAGCTGCATCTGAGCTTGCATGTTTAGATTATACAATCGGCTACTGGAATCAAACCATTAGGAAATTTCTGTTTTGGACAAAATGTTGCTACCAAGAATTTGAGGAGATAATGCAATTCCATTTGTGTTTCCTGTGGCATCTGAACACCTAAGTGCCTTTAGCTGAGTGAAGACTTGAAGAGTTAAACCATGCATGTTGAATTGTGCATTCGGATGATGTGTTAAAGCAGAGGAAATTTCTGGTTTGGGTTAAGAAAATTTCTGCCGAGAGCTTAGCTTAATTATTGCAGCTTAATTTGGTTCAATTTTGTTGCTGTCGAACTGATTTCTGGTCTGGATATGATAGCTAGTTAATTCAGCAGTTGTGCATGTGAAATTTAAGTGCAAAATACAGGACTTAACCGTAGAAAAAATTGATTTGTGACTAAACAAATGCTGGAAGAGTTTCTGATTTGGCCGAGAGCTTAGCTTGAATTTTTGCAGCCTGATTTGGTTTAATGTTGTTGTTTAAACTTATAACCATGATTAGATGATTAATAACAAGTTAATTAGGCTCTGCATGCAGCTAATTAGTTAGTTTAAACCAGAAAAATAAAATAAAAATGCAATCTGTTGCAGGTATGTTTGTTCGAAACTAGCTGTGCAGAAATTTTGGAAATTTTGAGGATTTGCAGCTGTAGTTTAAGTTAAATTTTGAATTTGAAATATTAATTGGCTAGATAAGTTTTTGGCATGACTAATTTGGGTATCTAAAACCATGTTTTAGCCAAGGAAAATTGGATTTATAAACACCCAAGGGTTGGAAAAATTCTGGAATAGCCGAGAGGTATGATCAGAAATTTCCAGTTTGTTTTCTTTTGGATTTTAAACTATTTCTGGATTTTCTGGATGATTTTAGTCACTGAATGAAATTGGTTTCGAAGTGGAAATTTTTAATAGCTAGCTAAGTGTTTAAATGCTGAATTTGAATACCTAACACCCTGTTTAAACCAAGGGAAAAATTGGACCTAAAGTATATTAGTTGCTGGAATTTCTTATGTGATAATTAAAGGTTGAGTTGGGATCTTAACTTGATTTTTAAATTTTTCCCTGAATCTTGATGGATGGAAATGTCTGGAATTTGTATTTTGGAGTTCTATAAGAAATGTATGGATGGTTGAATAAAAACATTTTGGTGTTAAAAGAGAAAAAGGAGTTTTTCACAAGTGAAGAATGAAACTTCAGATTTTCGGATGTCCCTGACCAGTTTCAGTAAAATGCTTATATCTTGGTGTAGAAAAATCTGTTTAAGGCGCCGTCAGTGGCATTTGAAACTAGAAACATAGGTCTTTGTTCGGTAGAAATTTCGTATTTTTCCTCCATGTGTACTGCTGTCTGTGAATCCTTGAAGTAGACTGTTTTGGTATGAATGTCCTGTTTTCTTCGTGAAACTAAAGTTTGATTTGGATTGAACTTGTAGCTTACTTGTGGTTTAAATTCTTGATTAAATTGTGGTTGGAAGTGATTGATGTTGTCAAGGGCTAATGATTGATGAAGCCCTTGGCCATTTGAATGATTTTATAAGTACTACAGGGTGATGAAAGTTAATTGCTGGAATGTCTTGGAGGCTTTACTTTTATTTTTAATTGTTTATGATGGGCTTGCTGAAACCAAGTGCTAATGATTGATGAAGCCTTGGTTGACTATTTTATTTTATTCAGAGATGCACTTGTTGAAATCTAGGGCTAATGATTGACGAAACCCTAGTAATTTGCTATGTGATTTTTGCCATATTTTGATCCATATTATAACTTCGAAACGGAATCGGAGCTGTGGAAGTTGTATCGACCTTGCGAACTCGAGTAACTGCGATCAAATTAATCAAAAATATTTTTTTCCAGCTAGTATTATATTATAAAACTCCATATCTAGTGTTTTGCCTAAAACTTTCCAACTCGATAATTTCTTTTAGCTCAAACTAGCCTTGATAGCTATAGTAAATAAGTTCTATAGCTTTTGGAAACTCTAAGTCGTATTTTAATTCCTTTTCTTTCTTTAAGCTTTGTAATTGTATAGTTAACTATAGGAAAAGTTTCGAAATACGAGTTTTATTAATTTAGCGAAAAGCCTGGGAAACTTGCTCGGCAAGAAACCCTATTTTAGAAAAAAAATAGTTTTTAGGGATAATTTTTGCAAAGGCCGTAACTTTAAAGAAATGTTCAAAGTAACTTTCTAACATTGATATTAAGAGGTTTGTCGAATTATTTCAAGAAAATAATACTAGTTACTCTTTTATAAGAAAAGTAACTCAACGAAAACTATAAGAAACATCTCTTCTACTTTTGTCAAGTTTCAATCTAAAAGATTCTTGATTTTTCTATGGGAAAGTAAATTAATAGTATATTAGATATACTTCAATGACTATAAGCTTAAAAACTGAGTAGAAACTCATAGTTTCAAATTTTGGTTTTTAGGATATTTCGAGGACGCGGAATTCGATTCCCAACTTGATATCTGAACTCCACTCTTGGTGAGTGTCCCTGCTTGTTCTTTTCCTACCTGAATTAAGTGCTTTCTAGACTCGATAAGTGATAATTTGCAAAACTAGTTTTTGATCCATCGAAGTGAGCGGTGTGTACTTTATCACACTAGCCGTTCGAGTGGTGACTTGCGTGAATCATTTTTCTCCTGAATCCTTGAGTCTAAATGTAGTTGCGTCGTTGGGTGAATCCCTCGACTCCTGAATCCAACTACCATGTATCTAAACGTAGTTACGTCGTTGGGTGAATCCCTCGACGCCTGAATCTAACTACAATAAAGTCGTTGGGTGAATCCCTCGACCAATCATCTACGGGTATATCTCGAGTATACTGCGTCTTTAGTCGGTGAGCGGGCCTGGGACAGGGGAATGAATGGTGACGGGTTAGGTAACAAAATGAGAAACTCTACATGGATTATAAGTAGTGAGAGTTGACGGAGGGTCAACTACGATAAAGGGTGATCCAGCGAGGAAAATGGCTCCTGAGAGCCCATGTATCCTACCTTGTGCTGTTATACGCTTTCCTAACTGTTTAAATTTGTTAAGTCATTATCCGTTGTTTGATTTAAGTGATTGCATGTTTTGGGGCACCACTGAGCTTTAGCTCACCCCACGTTTATTGTTTTCCTTAACAGGTTCTGGAAACTGAAAGCTGGATATTTACTTATGTTTTCCTTTTGGATTGTATTTGAATACTATGGCTTATTTTGTGGGCTGTAATGTGTTATTTGGGGATAATGTACTTTTCTTTTGGATTGCCACTTGAAGCTGGGAAAATGTGTAAACCCTAATTCGATTGCTTGGCTTGTAAGGTTGTATTATGGATTTATGTGTTTATCTACCCGGTTTGGTACGACTTTATACTTTGGTACGTAGCACGTGGGTCGTTTAAGAGCCTCGATTGGCTATTTATATCACTGTTATCTCTGAAGTTAATGTGGATTTAAGGAAGATCTTATTCAAAAAAATTTGTTTTGTAATAGATTAGGTTTTTATTCGAATGGATTTGGGTTAGTATGCTTGCGTGAGTCCTGGCGAGAGCTGGGCAGACGGCCCGCCAACTCTTTGGTTCGCCTTAGGGGGAAGTGGGGTCGCCACGAGCATAGATTAATCTTCTTTTTTTTCACAAAAGCAAATAATTGTTCGGCAAAAGTAATATTTTCAAATGAAAATTAACATCTGTCCATTTCCTTTTGTAAACTATCCATTATTCTTTGTGAAAATAAACTTTGGTAAAAATCCTGTTATGAATCTTCTCTTTCCAAAAATGAAGCATTGGCAATCTGGTCTTCTTAATACCATTTGTTAAAAACATATCTTATACCCATCTAAAGTCTGATAATGTTGGACATCTTAAATTTGTTAAAAAATGTTTTATTAGAAATTTAATTCTTCTTTAGGATTTCCCTATAAAAATACATTACTATTGTTCTATTAAAAATTTCTGCAGGCATCGGATTGAATTTGAATATTTCCTTGATCATCTTCAATTTCTTGTGTATGGTCTAATATTGAATAACTTAATCTTGAAGTGTTAAAGGCATTATCCACCAATTTTTTTTAATTGTCGCAGTGAATCCTGAGACCTAAATAAATGTTGCAATATTTCTTTCTTGAATATTTTTTTATTTTGGTAAGCTAATTAGCCAATTTCCCAATTTCTTTGTAAATTATTTAATACTTTCATATTCCTGCTTTACCATCTATAAATTCCATTCTAAATTGAGTCTTCCATCATATTTAGTGGTACGAATTTTGATCTTTCTTTTCTTCATATTGAATTCTAGGAGGGCTAGGTCTATGGGTAATAATTCTTTGTACTTAACATTTTCCAATTTTTATTATTATTATGTATAAATCCTTCTCTTTTTATTTTATTTATTTGATTATCTTTGTTTCTTCAAAATTGTCTTTCCTAATTGTAAATTATATTTTGCTCAAATTTCTGAATTTATTGAATTCTTCAGATGAATTATTTAATATCTTCAGATGAATTTCTTCTATTTATTTATCAATGTATTTATTTTAGGAGTTTGAGGCTTAGATATTCTGTAATGACTGTGATATTTTATTTAATATATTATCTAATAAGTTTTATTTTTTGATTATTATATTTTGGATTAACTCCTTGTTCTTTTTCTCTTGTCAAACTTCTAGGTTGGAAATGTGTGTTGAAATATCATTAGGACAAATTTAGATTCTGGTCTCTTTATGTATCTATTTTTGTATTAATACTTCCATATGTTGAGATATTGTATGAAAATTTGATTTGTATAATTATTTGTTGGATAAATCTTTTTTGGATATCTTATAAATTTATATGTATTATTATTTGTACTTGAGTCAGCTTCTCTACCCTTTTTAAAAGGTGAGGCTATTATGTCTCCTTGTCCTATGTTGATTTTTACTTCTTGTAATGGAGGATGTATAGATGTTATTATTTGATCATCTTTTAATTTTCATTTTTTATATAAATTAGTTTGAACATTAATCTGAGGTGTATGAAATATATCATTTATTCCTAATTTTGAAGTACCGGTGAATAACCAAGCAATCCTCTTGTGTAAAACCATTAGCGAACATCCCAATCTTTCTTATTCAATCCCTTTGTATTCAACCACTCTTGTATCTTTTCAATATTTTAATAAGAAGAACAAAGTTTGGAAGAATTCTACAATCATCAGATTCAAGCTTCCGTTAGCAACTCAAAAATTTTTTGTAAGTTCCATTGTTTAAATAATAGTCTATGTTCATTTCAAGTTCAGTTCATAACCTGGGTAGAAGTGGTATCAGTTGTCAATACCCCACCCATAAAATTTGATCATGTGATAGCTATTATCCAATAAACAAAAAATTTGAAGCATTTGAGTATTGAAGATTTGCATGGATTATTAATTCTACATGAACAAAGAATTATTGGAAAGTTGGAAGATACTCCGGAAAAAGATACAGTAGAGAAGGCACTGCAGACGCAATTAAATTTGAGAAGCAACAGCGATGTCAAGGAACAAGGTGAATCAAGTCAGAGAAACCCAAGCTACAATAATAGAGGTGACTACAATAACAGAGGTAGTCGTGGTAACAATAATAGAGACAAAGGAGGTACATCAAATCCTGGATGTGATAGAGGTAATAATTTTAATTTTAGAGGTGGTCCTAATAGAGGCAGAAATGGTAATTTTGGTAGAGAAAATAACTTTAATCAAAATAATTTCAGAATAATTTTGAGTAGAGAATTTAATGTTATATTTGTGAAAAATTGGTCATAGACAATTTGAATGTAGATTTGAAAAAAAAATGTAGAAAGGAATTTCAGCCTAATATTGCTGACAATCAAGTGCAGGATGATAATAAAAATTTTGAGACTTTATTATTAGCCTGTAATGCTATTGATGTGGTTAATAAAAATAAGTAGTGTTTGGATACGGGTTGCAGTAATCATATGTCTGACAAAAAAGAATTATTTATTGAATTTGATGAATCTATCCGGGGTGAAATTAAATTTGAAAATAACACTGTTTTATCAATATTTGGCAAGAAAAAAAAATGTCCATTAACCTGATGATAGATGTGGATTTACTGATTTTATTTCTGATGGTTTTTATGTTCTTGGGCTGCATCATAATTTGTTGAGTATGAGACAGTTGTTTGAGAAAAAATATAATATTCGTATCTCTAATTATATTTGTACCATTTTTTATAAAAATGTTGGAATGATTGCTAGTGTGTCAATGACTTCAAATCACCTATTTACATTGAATTTGAGTATTGCCAATTTTTTCTATTTGAGTATGATGATAGATGACAGTACTTGGTTATGGTATATGCGATTTGATCATTTGAATTTTGATAATTTCATTTTTTTGGCCAGTAAAAGAATGGTTGGTGGGCTGCCTAGTATTAGAAAATTTGGTAGAATGTGTGATATGTGTATTTTGAAAAAGCAACACAGGGATGCTTATGTTTTTCAAACTGATAAATCATGGAGGATCGGAATACCATTGTAAATTATTTATTCAAATTTATGCACTATGAAAGTTCCTTCTAATGGTGGTTACAGGTACCTTTATTGATAATTTTAGTAGAAAAGCCTTGGTGAATTTTTTGAAGCAAAAATTCGATACTCGTGACACTTTTAAAATTTTTAAAATTTTTGTTGAGAGACAAAATGGCTGCCAGATTAATATTTTGAGAACAGATAGGGGTCAGAAATGTTTGATTTGTGATTATTTTCTTAAGAAAAATGAAATATAGCATCAGTTGACTACTAGGCACACTCCACAATTAAATGGAGTGACATAGAGGAAGAATAGGACAGTTATGGATATGGTAAGCTGTATGTTAAAATTAAAAAATATGCCAAAATCTTTTTAGACAGAGACAATTTTCTATGCAATTTATTTGTTGAGCAAGTGTCCCATTAGAAGTGTTCCTGAAAAAACTTTTGAAAAAATTTGGAGTGGTAGAAAACCGTTTATTGGGCATCTCAAAGTTTTTTGGTGCATTGCCTATTCCCATATTCCTGTTCAATTAAGAAAAAAACTTGATGATAAGGGAGAGAAGTGTATATTTATTGGTTATAGTGAAGTTTTTCAAATTTAGAGGTTGTATAATCTTGTGACAGGGAAAGTGATAATGAGTAGAGATATGACCTTTGATGAAAGAGATGTTTGGGACTGGTTTATTGAAAATCCTAAAATAGAAGAGGTAACTCTAAATTATCAGCAAAATGAGGATAATTATTATATTCAACCATCATCAGTTACTCAGGATCCACAGACTGGGTTAACTGAATGTCCACAGCGTCAGCGACAGATGCCAACTCGTCTTCAGGATTATATTATTATGGTAGATGATGTTTTTCTGACGAAAATATTATTAATTTTGCTTTTGGTTGTAGATTGTGACCCTATTGTGTATGAGGAGCAGCCAGTGATGATCGTTGGGTGAAAGCAATGGAGGAAGAAATTCGTGCAATAGAGAAGAATAGCACCTAGGAGCATACTTCTCTTGCAATACATGAGTCGAAGTAGTACAAATCAGTGGCATCTCTATTTGTGTTTTGACTTTTTGTAAGTAGTAATTTCCGTCGTACTTTTCATTGTGTGTAGTCAAGAGTCTCGCTTGATCAATAAAAAAATTCCCTTCCCTCTTTGATCATTTACCTTGAATATTTTTCTATGGGTTTGTGATTGATTATCAATTTGGGTCCATCAAAACTATTTTATGGGCTTGGAGTTTCCAAAATTTTAGATACCTCCTACTTGTTTATTTTCAATTCTTCCAGTTTTTTTTTTTGGCGTGAGTGGTATGTTTTGAACTCGACACTTTTCACTTATATTCCTTTCCAATACCACTCAACTCATCCCTCTCCTCACAATTCTTCCAAATAAATACAAACAGCATAATATTTTTTTTTTTGGGTGAGTT
>NW_020861511.1:0-28772 GCF_003713205.1 Coffea eugenioides
AAAAGTTTGAAACAAAATTTCTCATTCAATTATGGTACAAATGAGAAGAGAGAGACTTGTAAAGAGCTCCACATATACACTTTTTGTCTCTTTTCTTTTGGGAACAAAATGTATTAACGAATCAAATATACAAAATTTTCCTTTGGAAAACAATTACAACATCTCTCAGAGGCTTTGGCGTAGAGCTTCCAGATAAATCATTTATGTTTTCGTTGTAGGATCTGCCCAAGAATCAAATAACACTTGCAGTTTTGACACTTTATTAGATCGAAAGTGCCGTCAGATATAGAAAAATATTTTCCCTTTATTGAAGTATTTTTATGAATGCAGGGAAGGGGGGAAAACAAAAGAAAAATACCCAAAGTTAGTAATCAAAACCATAAAATCGGTATGCATGCCCTATGGGGGAACCCTTTTATGCCAAGGGTAGGCCTAGCATGAAAATGCAATCCGTTAGAGTAGGCACCATACTATACCTGATGGATCCAATCAGCTTATGGAGTGAAAAATAATTTGAACCTGATGGATCCAATCAGCTCATGGAGTGAAAAATAATTTTGAAAGAACTTGGTCAATTGGGGTGACGAGAGATTTGTCAAAATGAGGTCAACGTCCGAATAGATTGATCACCTTTGATTTGCAAAAGGCACGGGTTTGACCTTGACGAACCTCCCATCGAAAAGATTGGAATTCGTTTTAACAAATTTTCTCAGTGAATTACGGGTCAAAACCCTAATTGAGCGTTTCTTTAACAAATGATTGGATGCAATGGACGATTTTTCAAAATTGACTAGATCTCCCAATTTGGAATTTGACAATGAAACCCTAATAGGGCAAGTGGGTTGAATGAAATTGACAATTTATTTAAAATCGACCGAATTACCCTAAAAGGGAAACAGGTCAAATGAATTGAGTGAAATTTATCCGAAATTAATCAGATCACCCTAAAAAGGGTAAATTGATCAAATAGATTGAACGAAACATGATTTATTCAAAATCGGCTCGGTCGCCCTAAAAATGGGTAAATTGGTCAAATGAACGAAATTGAATTAGGGATTTATTCAAAAATCGGCCGAATGACCCTAAAAAGGGTAAATTGGTCAAATGAATTGGATGAAATGAATTTATTCAAAAATGATTAGATTGAACTAAAATTGAATGAATTGGAAAAAAATGGATTGGATAAGATGGATGATTTGTTCAAAAATCGGTTGAATTATTCGCCCACTGGGTGGTTTCAAGAAATCATTACAATGCCTTGGTCTATGAGCCTCTAAAATCAAAATTTGGCCTCAATTGATTTATCGTCTCAACAATGAGGAATCATTTGTAAATTTTCTTCGAATTAATGTCCTTCACGCAAGGGATTTTTACCAATTTTTGATAAAATGGCCAAAAAGTGATTATTAGATACTCATATTCCAAAGATCACTCTATGAAAATAATCGGATCCTACCTTACCTTGTGCACTACCCCTTTGGATGGTACAAAATGTAAACGTGCAAGTCTCACTGGATTAAGTATCCGAGACACAAGGTGGCTTATCCTAAACACGGGATTCCCTATGTGGCATTCCCTTTCTAGGGTTTATGCATGATGCCAGTTTATTAAAGCTATGTAAATATGTGACAAACATGAAATGTGAGCTAAAGGACATAAATAATGCAACGGGGGGAAAAGGTCTAAACATGAAATGTATTTACTGAAAAGCAAGTGCAAAGACTGAAATTTAGACATGTGAGCTATCTAGTGGGTGAGTCACTAAAAGAGTGCCAAAGAGGCCTCTTATCGCTAAGGCACATGAATGCAAGTCAAGAAAACAAAAGAACGGTTAGTGCAATTTGATAGTACACAACACATTGGGAGCAATTAAGAAAAGAAATACAATAAAAAGCAAGTAAAAGGGGTGGAACCCCCTCCCTCGTGCCTAATGTGCTTAAAATAGGGTGAGACTGACTCTAACCTAGGAAAATTCTAATATGGATGCATGAGGCTGGGGTTCACTAATGCCTAGACTCGATAAAGCTTCGGTTCCCAAGCCTTCAGACCTAAAGGCAAAGGGTCATCACTCCCAGGGCCTTCGATCGGTGGCTCGAGTGATCCCTTAGGTAGCGCTATGGGCGCAGAGCACACCAGCCGCCTACCCAAGGCAATCGATCCTAATCCTACAAGGCGGTGTGGGAAACGCCCACGAAAAACAAAATAAAATGGGATAAAAGCAAGTAAACATGCACGTATGAAGTGTTCCCCTATTTTGAGGGAAGGGGTGAGAACCACGCGAGGCTCTAATAGGTGACACACCCCCCCAAATGCAATGCAAGCGCGAGATAAACAAGTAAACAACATCCAATCAACCAATCACACATACGTGAGTGAGGGAATAGTTGGATACGCGCGCGAGGCAAAAGGCCCTAAAAATGGAAAATGCAAGCCTAATATCCAAATGCAATGCATAAAAAGGGTAGAAAAAAGGAAACGAATGGCTAAGTCAAATGCTTGGACCCACTTAGGAATTCCCCAGTGGAGTCGCCAACTGTCGCGCCCCACTTTTCGAATGAATGAATTGTGTGTGATGTGTGTGTGAAGTGTGGTGTGAACGTGTGCAAAATGAAAAGTAAAAAGGCCATGGGACTTTGGAAAGCGACGATTTGGCCAAATGAAATTTTAAAAAGGGTTTTTTAAATATGAAAACGGAGTCGCCACTTGGTATAGATTTGGGGTGTACCAAGTCACCCAAAAAGTGTTTTTAAAGACAAAGTAGTAAAAACCCTTTTTAAAACGACTCCTAGTCCACGTAAGCCAAAGAAAAAGGTTCGGGGGTCACGTTTGACAAAGGGGAAGGCAAGGATAGAATCCAAGGCACCCCTTTGACCTAGCCAAGGCTAGTTGCGTGACTTAACCTTACCTTTCCTAATTTTCTACCCAATATATGTTCGTACGTTGGATATGACTATATGAATGCAAAACGGAAAGAAAAATGCAATCCTAAATTCTACGATGTCTCTCGTGAGGCTTTTGGTCCCAAACCACATGAATTGTGGCGGCCAACAAAGGAAAACCCCATAGAGGTCGATTAATGCAAATGAGACTCAAATGTGCAAGTGTGGAAGTGTATGAAAGAAATTAAAAATCCAAGTGTTTGTGTGCAAGTGTATGGAAAGGTGCACGTGTGCAATTGTATGAAAATTCCAAGTGTTTGTGTGCAAGTGTATGAAATATAGTGAGAAGTGCATATAGGTGTAATTAAATGCAATTTTGTGAAGTAGAAATCAAAATGAACAATAAGGAAAGGAAAATGTGAATTGAAAAGAATAAGTGAGTGATAAATGAGAATGAATGAACCTAAGGGAATGCATCAGGTCGGGTGTGGGAATGACTCCTAACTTTTTCGACTTCGATTTTCCCTTTGATTAGAAGGCAAAACTAGCGTGCTAAGGCTATCGAGTAGCCACACTCGCTCGTTTCCCTTATCAGAAGGGGACCCTCAAGCAAATGGACCCTACAACTATCATGATATGCAAAAATCCTAAAATGAAGGGAAAGGGGGTTCGAGGAGCATGCCAAGTGATAAAACTAAGAAAAATGCATGATATGTGGTGAACAAACAAATGATATGCTAATGAGGGGAAATCCCTAAGGGTCTAGCGTTGGACTAGCCCATTCTATGAATTCCGACTAGCGTTGGACTAGCGGAAACGTACATTCATCCATTCCATTCATTCATGGCTATGAAAGCAAGTAGACATGCCAAAATACTCGTAAACACATAGCACATAGCATTTAGCATGCTCGACTAGATGCAAGAGCCTAATAAAGCAATTAAACATGTAGCAACAAAAGCAAGCAACCAGGGGGAAGGGGAAGTGGACCAGATGCTCTCCGAGCCCTATCTATTACAAGCCAAGAGGTGTACACATACCCCATAAAACTTAAAGGGGAAGGGGAAATGGACAAGATGCTCTCCGAGCACTATCTATTACAAGCCAAGAGGTGTACACATACCCCACAAAACTTAAATAAAATTAAAAGCAAGTAAATGCATGTAAGGAGGTAAGGAAAGCGAAATAGACAGGCATATTCACATAACACGTAGGAGCACATAGGAAAAATAAAATCAAGAATATAGAAGTTACCTCCCTTGCAATGGAAATCGAGTAGATGAGATATCAGCTTCAAAACAATAAAAAGGTCAAGGTACCAATTTATTTGGCAAAATCACAAAGGATGGAAAATAAGCATGAATTTGAATCAATTAAATCATGTAGACAATTCACATTTAAGAAGTCAAGAGAAGAAGGGACTTAATTGCAAAAATGAACAAAGTTTTGGGGTCAAAATTAAAGAAAAATAAAGTTCAGGGACCTATTTGCAATTAATTAAGGACCGACTTGAAAGAAGTTGAAAATGTCCAGGGCCACAGTACGATTAAGGAGAAATTCAGGGACTGATTTGCAAAAACGTTTTCTGGTTTCCTAATGGATCAGGCCACTTGGGCCGTTTCCTTTATTTGCTTGGGCCAAAGCCTTACAAGCCCAACCGAAAATTGAAAACAAAAAGGGAATGGGCCATCTTCACCTTTCTTGGGCCAAGATAACTTGGCCCAATCGAAAGTCCAAGGAAAACAAGTGGGCTAGTATAATATTTTGCTTCAAAAATTAGCCAACCAAAAAGATGGGCCTTGACCCTCTAGCCCAAACCAAAAGCATAATACTAAGCCCAATCAACATAAGCAAATCAATTAAAATTACTAAACCACAATTATGAATTAAATTCCAGAATAGATCCATCCAAAAAACCACATAAAATATGCAAACAGAGGATTAAGCTTAAAAGGGTGAAATTAGTTTGATTTTTCCAGATTTTGCCACGGTGAACAAGGGGGAGAATCGGGGGGCTAAAGTGTAATTTCCAAAGAGTTATTTCATGCAAGCTACGGGGAAGCTTTGCTTCAGCAATTTTTGCAACCAAACGCTTTTCTGCAATTTTTCTTTAGAACCAGTACGCCCGTTTTATTATGAGCGAGGCAACCTATGCGCAAAAACCAAATCATGCTAATAAGATTGACGAATGAATCTAGGCTACCAAACAAAACATACATCTTTAGCTAGAATCAAATTAACTCTCAACGATTAGAGTGAATCAAGTACGAAAGCAAAACAGAAGACAATTAACATCGAAACCCCCAAATTCCTTCCCATTTTATTGATTAGTAACTTTTGCCATCAAAAAACACTCCTTTACCAAATTTGGCAACTCACACAAAAGACAAAGGGGAAGGCTATGCGATCATGGCACGAATGACATAACTAAATTGATCTAATGAGAGTAAACTGCCAAAATTAACTAGACTAAAACCCCTGCCCATCTCCCCATGCGCGTGGACTACAAAGGATTTATTTACTCCTCATTCTCACTCGGACCTTTTGTCAAACAGAAAATGGGCGTTAGGAACTTCATTGATTGTCACTCCCACGAAGTCCCGGCTAACCCCAACATTATCAGAGAAACCAGAAATTACAACCCAATCAACAGACCGTATGCAACCAATCACGGAAATCATTATCTTGCTCACCATCCCAAATGCTAAAACTGGAAGTGCCTTTTTCGTCCAATCATGACAACAAGAAAACTCAAATTTCAGCATCTTGAACTTCCTAAAAAATGGTTAAGCAGGTAAACATGTCTGCTATAAGCGCAATCAACTTCATTAACTAAGCAAACAGAACTACTACAGAAGCCCACAATTTGTACAATTTTTGGCCAGGTCTGAAATGGGATTCACCGCACGAGTCATCATTCGAGAGGAATTTTTAATTGAGCATTTTGTCAAGCAACAAAAGAGCATATAAATTTAATGACTCTTTGTTCAATCAATGCTGTAACTAGCCCACAAATTTGTCAAAAACAAAGAAATTCAGCCCAGAAATTGCGCAGAGAATCAAGATTTCAGTCCAACTTAGCACGTAAGGCGCGGACAATCTAAAATCACGAACAGTAAATTAAACATTGACTTCAGGCAGACCCAGGGCTTCAGCAACCCAATCTCAACCCAGATATCGAACATCAAATTTTTCTCTCGAATACAAACATTGGGTAATGAATCGTATAAAAACTCCAAGCAATTGGGCTGTTCTACAAAGTGCAGCAAAAATCATTTTTAAGTGGGACTTTCGGTTAGGCATTTTGTCAAATAATACACGAGCTTAAGAAAAATCAGCAAGTCTGTGCTCAATCAAAGGTGACAACCAGCCCAAAAATTATCAAAAACAGAAAAACTCAATTCCGGTCCCCATATACAGCACGCACATTTCTAAATTTAAGGCCAATTAGCAGGGAAATTACACTAAAAGAAACCACGGCAGTCCCATTTCCGACCTCCTTTGCGAATAAAGAAAACCAGAAATTTCAAATGAAACTCACGCAACCCAAAATTTATACAAAGGAAAGGATAACAACAAAAAGAAAAAATGTTTGATCATAAAAATTTCTAGGGAAAAAACTTCTTCTTCCTTGCTGCCAAAACAACACTCTTCGGCCAACTTTGGATTGACCAGAGCCGCACCTCACATATAGACAGACACAAGATTTCATCAATTTTCCCTGCTTTGATTCAACGTCTTCTATCAGGCATTTCTTCAAACACCAAATAAGCATCAAATTTTAGCTAACCTCTGCTCAATCGAACCTATGACCCGCCCAAAATTTTACCGGCACCCAAAACATTCAATCCAATCAACCCACAGAGCATTTACAATAAAAAAGAAAACGGACAATCAATCAAGAAAGCGACACAACCGATTCACAGAAACATACTTGGGGTTGGGGATTTTCCAGAATTTGCACTTGAAGAAGTCAAGCTGAAATTTAAAGGGCTTACAATGTTCTTGGTGAAGCTTCACAGGCGGCAATGGCAAGTTGGGGGTGGTGGCAGTAGCGACCCCTGCTGCTTCGACGGCTACGGTGGCGATGACGGACAGCAGCTGCTGCGGATGCGGATTGGTGTGAGGAAGAATCTGGGCAGGCGGCAGAGGGAGTTAAAATTGTGACTGTCGTGTTGGGAATTTTTCCTCCTCTCACGATTATTGAAGCGGAAGCCCCCCCTCTTTTTAGATTTTTCTCTCTGTTTTTCTTAGCTCTTTTGCAGCTTGCTTTTTCCTTTTCCCCCTTTCCTTTTCTTCTTCCAACTCCTCCACCGCAAGCTCTCTCTCGGTTCCTCTTTCTCACGAAGCTCCCCCATTTTGCCTAAACCCCTTCCCCTGTTTTTCTTTCTTAGCCTTGTTTCTTCACTCTTGTTCCTCCCTCTGTTTCTTTTCCTTTTCTTTCTTTTTGTCTACCCGAAACCTCCCCTGTTACTTCCAACCCTTTTGCTCTCCCCAATTTCCATTTTTCTGTTTTTCCCGTAGCCTTCTTAGCCGAAGCCCAACTTCCAGATTTTCCTCTGTTTTTTTCCCCCAAAGCTCCAAACCTCTCTTGCGTTTTTAATTTTTCCTTTTGGCCACTTAGCCGCCTTCCGTCGTCCTTTCTGTTTTCGGCTCCTCTCCTTTTAATGCCTTCCCCAAAAACTAACCCTAAAATGAAAGGTTCAGATCTCATCCTCCAAAAATAGGCTTATGTGCAAAAATAAAATAGAATAAGATGAAGTAAAACCCTAACATCGAAAACAAATTGAATTAAAAATTAAATGATTGAAGTTTAATTTAAATGATAAAATGACTTAAAAAAAAATGAAATTAATCAAATAATAGAAATAATAGTAAACAAAATTTCTTAAAAATTTGGTGTCTACAAGTTGCATTTTGGAGGATCCAAAAAGATGTAACCGAAGCTATATGCGTTATCTTCGAGGAGTCATTGGAGTAAAGCCATGAGTTTTTCTTGGCTGGCTGTGAGCATTTTCAAACTGACCAAGAGACATGTGCACCGCATTATAATAATCATGACGTATGCAAGTACCATTCAATCTAAGAGGGCCAATATGTGGTGGCATTAGATTTGAGGTTTCATACTCCAACTCTTGCTAGTATCATTCATTTCCATCCAGATTTGAGGACAAATCCTTCTCAAGTGGAGGGGACTGATGTGTGCACGGATGGCAGCCTTGACTCAAGGCTTTCATAGGAACATTGAAGGCTTGGAAGTTGCTAATCAAGGCATCTACACATTGATCCAAATCAAGGAAGCATCAAGCGCGGCCTTAGCTACTTGGGCCGAGCACTAGGAATGTTCGCATTGTTAGTCGTATGAGTTGTTAGTTGGTTTTGATCATTATCGAGTCATTAGTTGTTAGTTGGTTTGTTAGTCGTGTTTTAATTAATAGTTTATTAGTTATTGGAGTCAAACAATCGGCCCACTCATGTTCAAGAGTGGATCGAGCTCCTTTTCTAGTTTAGGTTGGTGGGCCGCCAATCCTTGACCACAAAGGTTTCTAGCCTATAAAAAGGCGCCTTTTGTACCAGCAAAGGTTAGACACTTTTGATAATAAAATTTCAATTTGTTCTCTTACAATTTCGAGAGTACATTCCTACTTGCTTGGCAAGGGTTATTTGAGCAATCACGCGTGACGTCCTTGGTTGTTCATCCGGCCTATCTACTTGAGTAACCACCTCAATTGGAGTCGCCGTTCTACCGCCTTGAATCGAGTTGAGTCGTCCCTCTTGGTTCTAGGTTCCGTAATCCAAACGGTTGAGTATCCCTCTAGGTCCTTGGGCAATCGTGCTACGTGTCTCGGAACGAGTTGACCGAGAAACGTATCAGTTGGCTTCAGAGCTGGTTGAGGTATCAAGTCGTTATATCCTCTTACTTGTTCTTGTCTAGTTCGTTTTAGGGTTCCTATTTTTCCGCTGTCTTGTTTGTTTGTTGCATCGCTAGTTGTTTCTTCGTTGTTCACAAATCTGTCCGAAGTTGTTTTGCCATTGGCGTCGTCAATTTCTGTCCGTTTTGTGTTCAATCATTGTGTTTTGCGATCGGGCCGTAGTTGGATTTTACTTATGTGTCAAATTTGTCCGAGTTTATTCCCTTGTTGCGCCGAATTTCTGTCCGTGTTTGTACCCTGTCGCGAGTCGTCAATATTCTGTCTGTTCTTGTGTTGGTTCGTTGTCTTGAATCTCCCCATAATTGTCTCCACAAATCTGTCCAAGTGCGTTTTCTAGTTCCGTCCATAGTGCCTTGAAATTCTGTCTTGTGTTCCATCGTTGGCTTGTCTATTGCTGTCCATAATTTCTGGTATCATTGTTTTGAGTTATCCAACTTGTTTACTTGGTTTTTCGAATCTGAATTGTGGTGAAACTTGTTGGTATTTGTGAATCTTGAGAGAACCTACAAGAATCTTGAGTTTCTTGACCACAATCTTGAAATTCTTGAAGTTCTTGATAACTTCCTTGAAAGTTCTTGAAGGATCTCGAAGTTCTTGAAGATTCCTTGTGCGTGTGAATTGGCTGAACCAAATCCGAAAAATAATCCAATCGGCCAAGCTTGTGTTGTGTTGGTCGTATAAGTCAAAAAAAAAAAAGAAACGAAAAACAAGAAAGAAAGTCCGAAGTTTATTGCCAAATCAATCACGGATTACATCTTGTATCCAAGACTACAAAAAGGAAAAAAAAATTTCAAAGTTTCGGTCCACTACTTCTTGAACCTCTTGATTCTTGGAAATTTGTTTCGTCCGTCTAGCGAACAATTTCTTGTACTCTCGAGCATTGGTGAAAGGCTTTCTTGGAGTCTTTGCTTCTATCTAGGGAATATCTTGGGTAACCCATTGGGGGGGAGCCTGAGGAGGGTTGATTGCGTCACGTTGTTGAGATTCCATCTAGTTGCTATTGTCTTGAACAAACATCCGAAACTGCCTTGGGTGTGTTTGAACAGAAAATCCGAGCTTGACCTTGTGCTTGCAAGTTAAGGCTAACGTGGGTGGGTCTTTAATAGCCTACCTTCCAACCGTACAAAAGGTTTCCAACCGAATTGTTCTTTCGGGAGTTGGAACCGAAATTGTTTTGTGCAATCCTTCTTGGAGTAGAAATTGGAAGTTCCTAAAAGTTGTTACAAGAAGAAAAGGTTTTCTAAAAGGTTTCCAACAACTAACTTGTTTCCAAATTCAATTAGGAAACTAAGTGGACATAACTCTCCTAATTCCACTTGGATAAGTCCACTCAAATTAGGAAACTAGGGTTTGCTTGTTTCCTTTTCCATTTTCGCACACTTTCCTAATCTGTCTGCCCTAGGAAACAGTCCAAACTACCCTCTATCGCATCCACATTGCTTCCAAAATTGTGTCTTGCTCTTGGTTACTCTTGTGGGAAGTTTGGTGAACAAATTGAGGACCTTGTGCGGCATTTCTCAAACTACTCAAACCGGCAAGGTAAGGAAGTTTGGTAAGGTCATTCGAGTGCTTTGGAGTGAAAACACGTGTGAGTGAAACACTTAGCGAGTGAAGTGAGGTTCTATTTGTATTATTTGCTTGGTCACTAACGTTACAGGGCAAAACGAAAGACATGGAGCAAACTAACCAAACCGCCGACTACACGTCGATGTTCAACGCTATGAAATCCGAACTAAAGCGGATTAGTGAGCAACAAATGGAGGAAATGCACAACCGATTTGATGAACTCTCCAAGAGCTTCACGAGGGGCTCTCGATCCAGATCTCACACCCGAAACCACCATGGTACAAAAGGGGCAAATTGTGAGGATTATTCGGCAAGTGAGGATGAAGAGAGAGCCGAGAGGCCTAAAAGGGACACTACCAAGGATGCACTTAAGGGACTTAAAATCAAAATTCCCACCTTCCAAGGTAGAAGTGACCCTGAGGCGTACTCGGAATGGGAAGTCCGAATCGAGATGGTCTTCGATTGCTATGACTATAGCGAGGAACAAAAGGTGAAGATCGCCACTGTTGAGTTCACCGACTACGCACTCGTTTGGTGGGATCAAGTACGGACTGGAAGGAGGAGAAACGGTGAACCACAAGTCCGAACTTGGCGTGAACTCAAGGCCATGATGCGTAAGAGGTTTGTTTCAAGCTACTACAACCGCGATCTCCATTAAAAACTGCAAACCCTCACTCAAGGCAACATGAGTGTGGAGGACTATTACAAGGAGATTTCGGCCATGATGAGGGCTAATATCCAAGAAGATAGTGAGGTCACGATGGCAAGATTTCTTCGTGGTTTAAACCCTGAACTTCAAGAGGCCTTGGAGCTTCAACATTATTTGGATATGAGTGACCTTCATCAAGGCCGAAAGGGGAAGGAAACTGAGGAGAGGTGGCCGACCCCACCAAACCTCAAATCCGAATGTATGGAAGGGAAACCAGCCGAGAAGAACATCACATGAAGTTGGACAATCGGCTATACCAACCACTTCTAGCCGAACACAAGGTAACCTTCCTAACTGAAATTCCAATTCTACCGCTAACAAGTTTGTTGATACAACTAGGTCAACTTCAAAGTCGGCTCAAGAGATTCCTAAGCCTAGGAGTAGGGACATTAAGTACTTCAAATGCCAAGGATTCGGACATATCCAATCTCGATGTTCGAATCAAAGGGTCACGCTCATAACTCACAATGGAGAAGTCGTATCTGATGATGATGATTGTGAGGAGATGCCGACCTTCTCCAAGGATAACTGCTTGGAGAATGACTCGGCCGAGGAAGAGTGCTCTCCTACTCAAAGAGAAATTGGTTGCTTGGTGGCACGACGAGTGCTAACCGCCCGAGTCAAAGAAGATGAGCAATTGCAACGAGAGAACTTGTTTTACACTCGATGTAAAATAAGTGACAAAGTGTGCAGTCTCATCATTGATGGTAGGAGTTGCACCAATGTAGCAAGTTTGCTCATGGTAGAGAGCCAACGACTTGACATCCACACCCGTACCGACTACAATGGCTAAGCGAAGATGGTGAAGTACGTGTCTACAAACAGGTACGTCTTCCTTTCTCCATTGGCAACTACATTGACGAAGTTGTTTGTGATGTTGTCCCCATGCATGCTACCCATGTAATTTTAGGAAGACCCTGGCAATTTGATAAGCATGTCACTTTTGATGGTAGATCTAATAAGTACACTCTCTTGCACAATGGAACGAGAATGTGACTTAGACCGACAAAAGAGAAAACAAAAGACGGCCGAATCTGGAAATTGCTCCACTTCCACAAATGAGCATTCGGCCAAGGGTCATACACTGATTAAATCAAGCACTAGGAAGCAAAACATGATAATCAAGGCTAAGGAAGTTAGGAAGTGTGTGAATTCTGATCAGCCTGTATTACTCATGATTTGCAAACATGTACTCTTGAATGTTGATGAACTCGATAGGGCATTGCCTTCGAGAGTAGTTGCTTTGTCGCGGGTTAAGCAAGGAGAGAATGAGTTGATCATGGCATGTTCCATCCCTAACTCCATTGGTGAATATCAGAATCTTCATGAAGTTTGCCTCTTAAGTGTTGCATCCCTTTCCGATCCATTGGTATTTAACTTCACCCATGAGTCTGTTTTGCTTGTTGGGAGGAGTAATGGAGTTTCAAAGGGCGTTCTTGCGCTTGAATCTTGTCCTATGCCTTCTTACCCTTTTGCAACAAGTGTTCCAAGTGATGATCAGTCTAATGCAGTTGAACGTGTTCAAAGTGTTCTTCATTATATCAGTTGCATTTTGGAGGATCCAAAAAGATGTAACCGATTTTGGAGGATCCAAAAAGATGTAACCGAAGCTATATGCGTTATCTTCGAGGAGTCATTGGAGTAAAGCCATGGGTTTTTCTTGGCTGGCTGTGAGCATTTTCAAACTGACCAAGAGACATGTGCACCGCATTATAATAATCATGACGTATGCAAGTATCATTCAATCTAAGAGGGCCAATATGTGGTGGCATTAGATTTGAGGTTTCATACTCCAACTCTTGCTAGTATCATTCATTTCCATCCAGTTTTGAGGACAAATCCTTCTCAAGTGGAGGGGACTGGTGTGTGCACGGATGGCGGCCTTGACTCAAGGCTTCCATAGGAAAATTGAAGGCTTGGAAGTTGCTAATCAAGGCATCTACACATTGATCCAAGTCAAGGAAGCATCAAGCGCGGCCTTAGCTACTTGGGCCGAGCACTAGGAATGTTAGCATTGTTAGTCGTATGAGTTGTTAGTTGGTTTTGATCATTATCGAGTCATTAGTTGTTAGTTGGTTTGTTAGTCGTGTTTTAATTAATAGTTTATTAGTTATTGGAGTCAAACAATCGGCCTACTCATGTTCAAGAGTGGATCGAGCTCCTTTTCTAGTTTAGGTTGGTGGGCCGCCAATCCTTGACCACAAAGGTTTCTAGCCTATAAAAAGGCGCCTTTTGTACCAGCAAAGGTTAGACACTTTTGATAATAAAATTTCAATTTGTTCTCTTACAATTTCGAGAGTACATTCCTACTTGCTTGGCAAGGGTTATTTGAGCAATCACGCGTGACGTCCTTGGTTGTTCATCCGGCCTATCTACTTGAGTAACCACCTCAATTGGAGTCGCTGTTCTACCGCCTTGAATCGAGTTGAGTCGTCCCTCTTGGTTCTAGGTTCCGTAATCCAAACGGTTGAGTATCCCTCTAGGTCCTTGGGCAATCGTGCTACGTGTCTCGGAACGAGTTGACCGAGGAACGTATCAGTTGGCTTCAGAGCTGGTTGAGGTATCAAGTCGTTATATCCTCGTACTTGTTCTTGTCTAGTTCGTTTTAGGGTTCCGATTTTTCCGCTGTCTTGTTTGTTTGTTGCATCGCTAGTTGTTTCTTCGTTGTTCACAAATCTGTCCGAAGTTGTTTTGCCATTGGCGTCGTCAATTTCTGTCCGTTTTGTGTTCAATCATTGTGTTTTGCAATCGGGCCGTAGTTGGATTTTACTTATGTGTCAAATTTGTCCGAGTTTATTCCCTTGTTGCGCCGAATTTCTGTCCGTGTTTGTACCCTGTCGCGAGTCGTCAATATTCTGTCTGTTCTTGTGTTGGTTCGTTGTCTTGAATCTCCCCATAATTGTCTCCACAAATCTGTCCAAGTGCGTTTTCTAGTTCCGTCCATAGTGCCTTGAAATTCTGTCTTGTGTTCCATCGTTGGCTTGTCTATTGCTGTCCATAATTTCTGGTATCATTGTTTTGAGTTATCCAACTTGTTTACTTGGTTTTTCAAATCTGAATTGTGGTGAAACTTGTTGGTATTTGTGAATCTTGAGAGAACCTACAAGAATCTTGAGTTTCATGACCACAATCTTGAAATTCTTGAAGTTCTTGATAACTTCCTTGAAAGTTCTTGAAGGATCTCGAAGTTCTTGAAGATTCCTTGTGCGTGTGAATTGGCTGAACCAAATCCGAAAAATAATCCAATCGGCCAAGCTTGTGTTGTGTTGGTCGTATAAGTCAAAAAAAAAAAAGAAACGAAAAACAAGAAAGAAAGTCCGAAGTTTATTGCCAAATCAATCACGGATTACATCTTGTATCCAAGACTACAAAAAGGAAAAAAAAATTCAAAGTTTCGGTCCACTACTTCTTGAACCTCTTGATTCTTGGAAATTTGTTTCGTCCGTCTAGCGAACAATTTCTTGTACTCTCGAGCATTGGTGAAAGGCTTTCTTGGAGTCTTTGCTTCTATCTAGGGAATATCTTGGGTAACCCATTGGGGGGGAGCCTGAGGAGGGTTGATTGCGTCACGTTGTTGAGATTCCATCTAGTTGCTATTGTCTTGAACAAACATCCGAAACTGCCTTGGGTGTGTTTGAACAGAAAATCCGAGCTTGACCTTGTGCTTGCAAGTTAAGGCTAACGTGGGTGGGTCTTTAATAGCCTACCTTCCAACCGTACAAAAGGTTTCCAACCGAATTGTTCTTTCGGGAGTTGGAACCGAAATTGTTTTGTGCAATCCTTCTTGGAGTAGAAATTGGAAGTTCCTAAAAGTTGTTACAAGAAGAAAAGGTTTCCAACAACTAACTTGTTTCCAAATTCAATTAGGAAACTAAGTGGACATAACTCTCCTAATTCCACTTGGATAAGTCCACTCAAATTAGGAAACTAGGGTTTGCTTGTTTCCTTTTCCATTTTCGCACACTTTCCTAATCTGTCTGCCCTAGGAAACAGTCCAAACTACCCTCTATCCCGTCCACATTGCTTCCAAAATTGTGTCTTGCTCTTGGTTACTCTTGTGGGAAGTTTGGTGAACAAATTGAGGACCTTGTGCGGCATTTCTCAAACTACTCAAACCGGCAAGGTAAGGAAGTTTGGTAAGGTCATTCGAGTGCTTTGGAGTGAAAACACGTGTGAGTGAAACACTTAGCGAGTGAAGTGAGGTTCTATTTGTATTATTTTCTTGGTCACTAACGTTACAGGGCAAAACGAAAGACATGGAAGCAAACTAACCAAACCGCCGACTACACGTCGATGTTCAACGCTATGAAATCCGAACTAAAGCGGATTAGTGAGCAACAAATGGAGGAAATGCACAACCGATTTGATGAACTCTCCAAGAGCTTCACGAGGGGCTCTCGATCCAGATCTCACACCCGAAACCACCATGGTACAAAAGGGGCAAATTATGAGGATTATTCGGCAAGTGAGGATGAAGAGAGAGCCGAGAGGCCTAAAAGGGACTGATACGTTCCTCGAATCAACACGTTTCGAGACACGTACGCACGTTTGCCCAAGGAATCTAGCGAGGACGTCCAACGCTTGGAATTGCCGGGATCTAGAACCAAACGGACGACACGATTTGATTCAAGACGGTAGACGACACTCCAATGAAGGTGAATACTCCAGGAATAGGTCGGTAGAACAATCTAGGACAGGACGCAAGACTGCTCAAAACCCTTGCCAAAGCAAGTAAAGGGTCGAATCTCTCTCTCAAGAAGAATCGAAAATATGAAAACTTTATTGATAAAACGTCTCCCTAAAACCTTACAAAGCAAGCCTATTTATAGGCTAAAGTGACTGAAACCCTAAAGGGACTAGGAAAGGGAAAAGTCGGCCCATGGTCTTGGGACAAGATGGGCCGGCCCATGCTCTTACTTAAACACTAATCAATTGCTAAATAACTACTAAGGCCTAAGGCCCTATTCGGCCAACTCATTTGGAGGCCCACTTGACTCTTCATGGGCTTGGGTCATGGTGTAGATAACCCGATTAAAATCCTTCAAGCCTTCTGATACGAACGTCGCCAACCTTGTGACGAAACCCGTAAAAGATTAGCTTCAGGATCGACAAGAGGACACCAAGTTTGGAGCGGATGACCTCAACCCGTTAATCACGTGGTTAACGAACCTTGGTATAATGGTAGAAGACGCCACAACCTAGTGCGATTCTAGATTGGTAAGTCACAAACACCTAGAGAAATTCTAAGGTATTCAAGAAGCCTTGGAGAAACCAAGAAAACTCTCAAAATCTGATTTATTGATTGAATGCCTAAAACCATTGGAAGTGTGGGCTATTTATAGCCTTACATAGAGATGAACAACTAAATGTGGAACTAGTCTAGAGTTGTGGTCTTGACTAAGACTAACAATTGTAGGCTTGACCAAACCTTATGAGGTCATCCCTTAGGTAAACAACCTTATGAGGTCATCCCTTAGGTAAACAACCTTATGAGGTCATCGCTTAGGTAATTAAAGCATGACTATGGACCATTAAGCCCTTATTACAATGACTTAACTAAAATAGCAAATGTGACTAGATGGGCAGACGACTTGAGCTTATAAAGCGTGCCCACACCTTATAATGACTTTGCTATGGTGAATCGATTAAATGGCAGAAGACGTATCCTTATAAAGCGTGTCTGTGCCTTATAACGTCTTTGCTGCGGTGAAGCTGAATGAACTGCTCGAGCTCGTGTAACCAGTCCTAGTGGGACTTGAACCTTATCCGATGGCATAGCTTGACTCGTATCATTCCCCTTCTCTTGAAAGCAATTTGCCCACAAATTGAAGCATGAATGATGATAAGAAGAGTTACATGCCGTCGAGTCAATTTTGTTATGATTACCACAATTTTCATCCAATGCATAAACCACTTGCTAAGCTGGAAAGTAAACATTGTTGAACCTTGAATCTCACGAACCAGTTTCAATGTATGCCCAACTTGATCGCTTGTGATCATGAGGTAAGGATCCTCAAAGTGATGCGATGTAGATCCTATGAAATCATACTCCTCAAACTTGAATAAGCTTGCAAAGTATGGAAGCTGACTTGGTGAAGTTGGAGCTTCAAGTGGACTAGGTGCAAGATGAGCATAGGTATTGTAGTGACCATTGAAGACCTCGCTCCTTGTGTAAACTCGTGGAACATGGTCGGTTCTAAGGTCTTGAGGGTACACATAGTTTGATCCTCCAAAGACGTGAACAGTTTTGAAATTATCTGATTCCATGAATGGGAACCAATTTGATCTAACTCCTAGAAGACAAACTCCATGGAAACTAGCAAATTGCACAAGCGTCTTTGGGATGGAACATTGTAAGATCAAAACGATTGCACTTTGCTTAACCTGCACAAAACAAGGAACACTAGACAGAGCAATGTTAAGGTTGTTAGAATGGCAATAAGTCCCCTCACTCTCATTTTTGTTGAAACTTAAAATCAGTGCATTATCCCTTCTTTCTTTCGCTTCCTCAGTCAACACTTTGGATTTTTCAATCTCTTTCTCATGCTCAATAGCTGTCTTTTTCCTCTCATTATTCTCAGCCTCTTTCTCCTTTTCAACTCCCTCAGATTTTACCTCATCAGTCACAATTCCCTCATCTAGCTCTTTCTTCATACTATAACGCTCATGTTCACTTCTCATGTATGCTAGATCAATACAAAGTTGGTCATAAATAAGTGGTACAAGTGCAGAACGACGACCATTAAATAAGAAGGAATACTTATTAGTATGTCTATCATATTTAACTTCTCGCCTCAACATCCACGCTTTACCTAGCAACACATGTGTCACTTGAATTGGGACTACATCACACAACACCTCATCCACATATTTGCCAATTTGAATAGGTACAAGTGTGTGTTTAGTAACCCAAACATCACCATGAGCACTCGACAACTTATACGGTTGAAGATGATCAATGGTTGGAAGATTTAATTTGTGAACCATGATAGCGCTTGCAAGATTGACTTCACAACTCCTATCAATGGCCAAGCTGCATGTTTTATCTTTGACACCACAACGAGTATAAAACCAACAATGCAACTGAGATTTGACGATGTCCAACTGCTCATTTACACCACGTAATGCCACTTCTTCGACTCCCTTAGGATCAGGAAGAAGATGTTGTAAGCTAGCTTTTAAATGCCTCGTATTCGCCATGATGTATGAGGAAACCTGCAAAAATTTAGTGAAACAAAAGATATTTTTCCTCACCACACAAGCTCACATGTTTACACTCGTCACTCGTGTATCACTCAAGTGTTTAAAACACTCTAATAAACTTACCAAGGTGTTTTCAAGGCTCCTCGGTCAACTCCTCGAAGAAGTTAGAACTCCTTTAGTATGGATCGACTTACCAACCAGGGTCACAAGATTGTAGCACTTTGAACGAAAAAAAAAAAACAAAAGATGAAGGGACTGACTACGACTCAATGAATGACTCAAAGTTGAATTTTAAGAATCCTAGACAAAACTCTACCCAAAACTGGAATTTTGAGCTGCTGGTTGCTACATTTCTGGTCAGTGTTTTGGTAGGTAAATGGACACTTAGAGGATTCAAAAAGACACTTAAAACTGACCTAATGATGCACGAAAATTTCCAGAATTAGAAATTCCCCAACGGTTACAAAGATGGAATCTGAATGGAAAAGGAATTTGTGTTGCGGTGGGATTTTTTTTTTGGAAACCCAAGGCTGACTTTTCTTCCTTAATTCTTTGGAAACAAGGATTAGTCTTCCTATTTGCTAGTTCCTATGAATTCTAAGGTCAAGTTCAAGATTGGAACTGATTTGGTTGTTTTTGGGAACAAGGGTGGAAAATTTGACTTGAACAGGTTAGAAAATTTGACTTGAATAGGTTGGGAAATTTGACTTGAATAGGCTGAATATTCTTCTTCTTCCTTTTTTTTTTTTTTGTTTTCTAATCAGCCAAGAAGAGTCAAATTTCGTGGCTAAAATGTTCTTAGTCAAGAAAGAAGATTGTTGTGGTGAAGACAAGGATTTTGGCAGCTGAAATTTTGCAGCCTTGTTGTTTACCAAGATTTGGTTCCCAAAACTCAGAAACTTCAAGATTCTTTCAAGAATTCAAGATGTTAATCTCCAGAATTCAAGAAACACAAAATTGAAGATGATTTCCTCCCCAAACAATCCAAGATTTCACGATTTGATCAAGACAGATTTTGGTTGGCTTCAAGAATCCCAACTAAAGTTCCAAGAACTTCAAGATTGTGGTTTTAAACAATCAGGAACTTCAAGAAACCCAAGTTTTGATCAAGACAGATTTCCAGGAATTTTTGTAAGGTTAGCCAGCTATATTTTTTTTTATATATTTTTTTTTTGTATGTAAACAAGAACACAAGGTAATAACTAGATAGGACTCTAAAACCCTTGCTACAAACTGATTTTTTTTTCGGATGAACAGTAACCTCGAATGATCAAATAGAACAAAAAGACTGGAATTGAATGGATATAACAGGATAGAAACAAGACTCAAACAAAGAATCAAGAATAAGACACAAAAGAAAAGGCTGGACCAAACAAGACTAACCACAACAATTAACAACAACTAGACACAAGTTTATGACGTAACAAATCTGGAAAAATAACGCAAGAACACGAAGTAACAAATCTGGAAATTGCGGATAGCAAACTTAGAACATGAAAACAGAATTTTGGACAACTTGACTCGAAAGGAAATAAATAAAGGGATATAACGTGATACCTCTTAACTAGCTCTGATTACCAACTGATACGAACGTCGCCAACCTTGTGACGAAACCCGTAAAAGATTAGCTTCAGGATCGACAAGAGGACACCAAGTTTGGAGCGGATGACCTCAACCCGTTAATCACGTGGTTAACGAACCTTGGTATAATGGTAGAAGACGCCACAACCTAGTGCGATTCTAGATTGGTAAGTCACAAACACCTAGAGAAATTCTAAGGTATTCAAGAAGCCTTGGAGAAACCAAGAAAACTCTCAAAATCTGATTTATTGATTGAATGCCTAAAACCATTGGAAGTGTGGGCTATTTATAGCCTTACATAGAGATGAACAACTAAATGTGGAACTAGTCTAGAGTTGTGGTCTTGACTAAGACTAACAATTGTAGGCTTGACCAAACCTTATGAGGTCATCCCTTAGGTAAACAACCTTATGAGGTCATCCCTTAGGTAAACAACCTTATGAGGTCATCGCTTAGGTAATTAAAGCAAGACTATGGACCATTAAGCCCTTATTACAATGACTTAACTAAAATAGCAAATGTGACTAGATGGGCAGACGACTTGAGCTTATAAAGCGTGCCCACACCTTATAATGACTTTGCTATGGTGAATCGATTAAATGGCAGAAGACGTATCCTTATAAAGCGTGTCTGTGCCTTATAACGTCTTTGCTGCGGTGAAGCTGAATGAACTGCTCGAGCTCGTGTAACCAGTCCTAGTGGGACTTGAACCTTATCCGATGGCATAGCTTGACTCGTATCACCTTCGAGGTCTCTATGAGAGTCTTGAGTTAAAGCCGCTATCCATCTCGCCATCCGTGCACACATCAGTCCCCTCCTCTTAAGAAGGATTTGTCCTCAAATCTGGATGGAGATGAATGATACTAACAAGAGTTGCCAGTATGACGCCTCAAATCTCCACATATTGGCCCTCTTGGATTGAATAACACTTGTACATGTTATGATTAATATAATTCGGTGCACATGTCTCTTAGTCAGCTTCAAGGGCCTCTCGAACAAGGACATTCGCCAAGGTAAGAAGGAACGTGTGTAAGGCTTGTGAACGTTCCAGGTTGCAACACAAAGCTCTCCAATTTGTCTTCGAGTATGGGCATTCATGTGCACTTGATAACGATGTTTGTTGGGACTAAAAAAGCCCCGAATCTGGTTGTGCAAGATGGTACAGTTCGACCCTAGGCATTGCTGAATCGACTCAACTTTCCAAGCTGGAGGTAGGACACTGAACCACCCGTGTTGTACACCCATATAAACATGACCCAGGGAGGTAGGGGTAGCATTCGGATTGTGATTGACACACTTGTGTGCATCACCCAACATAAGCGGTAGTAATGAAGTGACACGCACTCCATACGAATCACATGCGTTCGCGCCACATGCATCTGGAACAAGTACGAAATTAGGTTGCAACTCCTTAGTCATAGTTGGGGAATTTCAGATTCTACTGCTTGTTCTCTACCTATGGTTCATTCCTCACCTTTGCCTTATTTTGAGCATGATACTAGCACTAACTCTTGTTGCTCTCATGTAGGTGTTAAAGAGAAGTGTAAAGGACTAGCACTGGCATCTCAAGTTGAATCAATTGGTAGAAGGAATATTGAAGTGTCAAAGGGAGTTTTCTCATTTCCATCTTGTTCTACACCTTCTTACCATCTAGTTGATAATGTACCATTAGTTCTTTACCCGATTTCCGAATTGCTTCAAGTTGAAGGTTATTTTGTTTTTGTAGGTTGTAACGCTGTCCAAAATTTTCCAACTATGGTTAAGAACTTGCAACCCGATTTCGTGCTTATTCCTGCTGAAAGTGGAGCACGTTCGGGCTTCTTCACATGTCCAAAAGCTGGTCACCACGAGCTTACTTCACCAACTCCAACTTGCACAAATTCATATGATTCGTATGGAGTGCGTCTCACTTCATTGCTGCCACTTTTGTCGGGTGATACCCACAAATGTGTCAATAAAGATCCGAACGTTGGTCTTACATCACTGGTTCGTACTTCTAGGGAAGTGCAACCTGATTGGTTCAATGTTTCACCTCCAAATAGGCAAGTTGTGCCAAATCAGCAACAACCAGGGACGAGTCATACCACCTTGAAAAACCCGATTTGGAATTTCTCTTGCTCCCATGAGCATCATTCTGAAGATCCTTATCTTGTGCATGAGAATGGTGACACTATAACAATGCACGGCCGAAGGATGATTAGAGCGCTTTGGATTGCTACCTGGAAGTTTCGCGAGCCTTACACAAGCTCTTTCCTATCTTGGCGCATGTCCTTGTTTGAGAGCCTAATGAAGCTGACCAAACGACATTTAACTTGGCTCGTGACCTTTCATTTGTTCCCAACGTGGCTGACTTCCAAACGCACTATCGATTTGAGTTGTCATACTACTAACTCTTGTTAGTATCTTCCATCCCCATCTGGATTTGAGGACAAATCCTTCTTAAGAGGAGGGGACTGATGTGTGCACGGACCTTGGCCCACCAATGACCCAGTTCAAGTACCATTGGGCCCAGTCACATGTGCACGGGCTAAGCAATTCAAGGAACGTTCAAGACCAACATGGAGTTCACTAAGATATTGAGGGCTTGGAGAGAGACAATCATCCAAGTCCACGAAGAGTCAAGCGGGCCACCAAGAGGATAAGGCCTTAGGCCCCATCAATTAGTTAGCGATTAGTTAATGATTAAGTAAGAGCATGGGCCGGCCCATCTCGTTCCAAAAGCATGGGCCGACTTTTTCCTTTTCCTAGCCTTTAGGGTTTTAGTCACTTTAGCCTATAAATAGGCTTCCTTTGTAAGCATAAAGGGAGACGTTTTATCAATAAAGTTTTGCATATTTTCGATTCTTCTTGAGAGAGAGATTCGACCCCTTTACTTGCTTTGGCAAGGGTTTTGAGCAGTCTTGCGTCCTGTCCTAGATTGTTCTACCGACCTATTCCCCTGGAGTATTCACCTTCATCGGAGTGTCGTCTACCGTCTTGAATCAAATCGTGTCGTCCGTTTGGTTCTAGATCCCGCAATTCCAAGCGTTGGACGTCCTCGCTAGATCCTTGGGCAAACGTGCTACGTGTCTCGACCTTTACCTAATTGGGCAAACTCACTCTAATGGACTTACCAAATACCTTTACCTGTTGGGTTAGGTAGTTGAGAAAGGTTGCTCGAGTCCAGTGATTGTCACCAACTTATCCCCACAAGAGTACGCAAGAATTCTTTGTTTTTTTTCGGTGAAGGGAAAGACGATTTTGGAGAGCTTAAGGGTGGCGGACAGATTTGAAAAAAATATTTCCAAGAAAGGAAACTCTAAGAATTCCTAAGATGTAGGAGTGGTTTCCTTAAAAAGGATGAGAGAATGTAGTATGATATCCAAAAATGGAGGAGAAAATATAGGAGTGTCCAAGAGTTATCCAAGTATATTACTTAGTCTCCTAAACGAAGTTGGAAAACAAGTTGGAGTTGGAAACTTCCTAACTCTTCTCAAGACAGATTCGGTTCCTCCTCTCTCCTACCCGCAAGCTTCCAGAAATTTCCCTCTCAAACCCACCCCAAGGTCGGTTCAAATCCCACTTAGCAGCCGCACACTTTACTCTCACAACACCAACCAGATTTGGAACTCTGAAATTTCCAGATTTCCTCCTCTTGAAGGCCTTCCCAAAGTCGGCTATACTCCCTATAAGACTCCCTCTTCACAGCCGCAACTTACCCAAATAATTCGGCTCTCCCTCTACTCCAAGAACAAGAAGTTCGGCTCTCTCTCCTTCAAGGCAGATTCGGTTCTTTGTGACTCCAGAAATTAGCTCTTGTGATTCCAGAAATTCGGCTCTAATGGACTCCCAAGAACATGCGAGTGATGTTACTCAAGAATCTCCCAAGAAATTCACTCCTCAACCAAGAAAGCCACGTATGGATGCAAGATCATACAAGAGACTTTTTATTCGAAGAGAGGTGCAAGTGTTTAAAGTTCAAGATGGTCAAGAACCACAAACAAAGGTTGTTCAAGTGATCAAGGCTCAAGGTAACCAAGAATTTCAAGAAGAGGTTGGTCAAAACTTTTGAATTCTTTTCTTTGCTTGATGTAATTTTCTGGTTTGAAAACAAGAAATAACAAGACAGATTTGGCAATAAAGGGTCACGGCTTCCTTCTTGGATTTGTGTTGGCCGAATGTTTCTTTTCTTTCCCTCTTGTCTTTTGCGTTTCTGTTTGTTTATTTATTTATTTTTTTTTTTGACTTAACAAATGCAACTAAGCCTGGACGGAGAGAGGTTCACACACCAGATTTCTGGTCAGCCCTACGTCCCACAACTAATCAGCCAAGAACTCCAAGAGTTACCAAGAACTTTCAAGAACTTCAAGATTTAATTCCAAGAACTCAAGAAACCCTAGATGGTTGTAGTTTCCTTCAAGATTCTCAACTCCAACAAGTTTAATCCACAAGTCAGTTTAGAAAACTAATTAAAACAGCTTGGATGGCCCCAAACAAGGCTTGGACAGATTCAGCAATCAATGGAAACCCTAGCCGCGGAATTAGACAAACCCTAGCCGTCTTCTCTTTTTTTATTTTTTATTTTTTTTTTTGCAGATTCGGCTATGGCTAATTGCTGGACAGAATGGTTGTCACAAGGGTACGAAATCTGGACAGATTAGGACTAGCAACAACAACACACAACTAACCAGAATTGACGCGACCAAAAGAACTAGCGGCCAGAAATTTTTTTGACAAGCGATGCAAACAGATTTTGTTTGTTCCCTTTTTTTTTTGTTTTAAGAAAACTAACAAGGCAGCAACGGACAGACTTGAAGACTCAAATGGACAAACATTAAGAACAACTACCAGAATTTCTAGACAACAAAAGGAAAGGAAACGGCTCAACAAGCAACAAAGCTAACGAACAGATTTTTTTTTTTTTGTTAGAACAAGGCAGCGGAAATAATGAAAAACTAAGACACAACTACGGATATAACGGAAGATACCTCTACCAAAGCTCTGAAGCCAACTGATACGTTCCTCGATCAACACGTTTCGAGACACGTAGCACGTTTGCCCAAGGATCTAGCGAGGATGTCCAACGCTTGGAATTGCGGGATCTAGAACCAAACGGACGACACGATTTGATTCAAGACGGTAGACGACACTCCGATGAAGGTGAATACTCCAGGGGAATAGGTCGGTAGAACAATCTAGGACAGGACGCAAGACTGCTCAAAACCCTTGCCAAAGCAAGTAAAGGGGTCGAATCTCTCTCTCAAGAAGAATCGAAAATATGCAAAACTTTATTGATAAAACGTCTCCCTTTATGCTTACAAAGGAAGCCTATTTATAGGCTAAAGTGACTAAAACCCTAAAGGCTAGGAAAAGGAAAAAGTCGGCCCATGCTTTTGGAACGAGATGGGCCGGCCCATGCTCTTACTTAATCATTAACTAATCGCTAACTAATTGATGGGGCCTAAGGCCTTATCCTCTTGGTGGCCCGCTTGACTCTTCGTGGACTTGGATGATTGTCTCTCTCCAAGCCCTCAATATCTTAGTGAACTCCATGTTGGTCTTGAACGTTCCTTGAATTGCTTAGCCCGTGCACATGTGACTGGGCCCAATGGTACTTGAACTGGGTCATTGGTGGGCCAAGGTCCGTGCACACATCAGGGACACTACCAAGGATGCACTTAAGGGACTTAAAATCAAAATTCCCACCTTCCAAGGTAGAAGTGACCCTGAGGCGTACTTGGAATGGGAAGTCCGAATCGAGATGGTCTTCGATTGCTATGACTATAGCGAGGAACAAAAGGTGAAGATCGCCACTGTTGAGTTCACCGACTACGCACTCGTTTGGTGGGATCAAGTACGGACTGGAAGGAGGAGAAACGGTGAACCACAAGTCCGAACTTGGCGTGAACTCAAGGCCATGATGCGTAAGAGGTTTGTTTCAAGCTACTACAACCGCGATCTCCATTCAAAACTGCAAAACCTCACTCAAGGCAACATGAGTGTGGAGGACTATTACAAGGAGATTTCGGCCATGATGAGGGCTAATATCCAAGAAGATAGTGAGGTCACGATGGCAAGATTTCTTCGTGGTTTAAACCCTGAACTTCAAGAGGCCTTGGAGCTTCAACATTATTTGGATATGAGTGACCTTCATCAAGGCCGAAAGGGGAAGGAAACTGAGGAGAGGTGGCCGACCCCACCAAACCTCAAATCCGAATGTATGGAAGGGAAACCAGCCGAGAAGAACATCACATGAAGTTGGACAATCGGCTATACCAACCACTTCTAGCCGAACACAAGGTAACCTTCCTAACTGAAATTCCAATTCTACCGCTAACAAGTTTGTTGATACAACTAGGTCAACTTCAAAGTCGGCTCAAGAGATTCCTAAGCCTAGGAGTAGGGACATTAAGTACTTCAAATGCCAAGGATTCGGACATATCCAATCTCAATGTTCGAATCAAAGGGTCACGCTCATAACTCACAATGGAGAAGTCGTATCTGATGATGATGATTGTGAGGAGATGCCGACCTTCTCCAAGGATAACTGCTTGGAGAATGACTCGGCCGAGGAAGAGTGCTCTCCTACTCAAAGAGAAATTGGTTGCTTGGTGGCACGACGAGTGCTAACCGCCCGAGTCAAAGAAGATGAGCAATTGCAACGAGAGAACTTGTTTTACACTCGATGTAAAATAAGTGACAAAGTGTGCAGTCTCATCATTGATGGTAGGAGTTGCACCAATGTAGCAAGTTTGCTCATGGTAGAGAGCTTGGGACTTCCAACGACTAGACATCCACACCCGTACCGACTACAATGGCTAAGCGAAGATGGTGAAGTACGTGTCTACAAACAGGTACGTCTTCCTTTCTCCATTGGCAACTACATTGACGAAGTTGTTTGTGATGTTGTCCCCATGCATGCTACCCATGTAATTTTAGGAAGACCCTGGCAATTTGATAAGCATGTCACTTTTGATGGTAGATCTAATAAGTACACTCTCTTGCACAATGGAACGAGAATGTGACTTAGACCAACAAAAGAGGAAACAAAAGACGGCCGAATCTGGAAATTGCTCCACTTCCACAAATGAGCATTCGGCCAAGGGTCATACACTGATTAAATCAAGCACTAGGAAGCAAAACATGATAATCAAGGCTAAGGAAGTTAGGAAATGTGTGAATTCTGATCAGCCTGTATTACTCATGATTTGCAAACATGTACTCTTGAATGTTGATGAACTCGATAGGGCATTGCCTTCGAGAGTAGTTGCTTTGTCGCGGGTTAAGCAAGGAGAGAATGAGTTGATCATGGCATGTTCCATCCCTAACTCCATTGGTGAATATCAGAATCTTCATGAAGTTTGCCTCTTAAGTGTTGCATCCCTTTACGATCCATTGGTATTTAACTTCACCCATGAGTCTGTTTTGCTTGTTGGGAGGAGTAATGGAGTTTCAAAGGGCGTTCTTGCGCTTGAATCTTGTCCTATGCCTTCTTACCCTTTTGCAACAAGTGTTCCAAGTGATGATCAGTCTAATGCAGTTGAACGTGTTCAAAGTGTTCTTCATTATATCAGTTGCATTTTGGAGGATCCAAAAAGATGTAACCGAAGCTATATGCGTTATCTTCGAGGAGTCATTAGAGTAAAGCCATGAGTTTTTCTTGGCTGGCTGTGAGCATTTTCAAACTGACCAAGAGACATGTGCACCGCATTATAATAATCATGACGTATGCAAGTATCATTCAATCTAAGAGGGCCAATATGTGGTGGCATTAGATTTGAGGTTTCATACTCCAACTCTTGCTAGTATCATTCATTTCCATCCAGTTTTGAGGACAAATCCTTCTCAAGTGGAGGGGACTGATGTGTGCACGGATGGCGGCCTTGACTCAAGGCTTCCATAGGAACATTGAAGGCTTGGAAGTTGCTAATCAAGGCATCTACACATTGATCCAAGTCAAGGAAGCATCAAGCGCGGCCTTAGCTACTTGGGCCGAGCACTAGGAATGTTAGCATTGTTAGTCGTATGAGTTGTTAGTTGGTTTTGATCATTATCGAGTCATTAGTTAGTTGGTTTGTTAGTCGTGTTTTAATTAATAGTTTATTAGTTATTGGAGTCAAACAATCGGCCCACTCATGTTCAAGAGTGGATCGAGCTCCTTTTCTAGTTTAGGTTGGTGGGCCGCCAATCCTTGACCACAAAGGTTTCTAGCCTATAAAAAGGCGCCTTTTGTACCAGCAAAGGTTAGACACTTTTGATAATAAAATTTCAATTTGTTCTCTTACAATTTCGAGAGTACATTCCTACTTGCTTGGCAAGGGTTATTTGAGCAATCACGCGTGACGTCCTTGGTTGTTCATCCGGCCTATCTACTTGAGTAACCACCTCAATTGGAGTCGCCGTTCTACCGCCTTGAATCGAGTTGAGTCGTCCCTCTTGGTTCTAGGTTCCGTAATCCAAACGGTTGAGTATCCCTCTAGGTCCTTGGGCAATCGTGCTACGTGTCTCGGAACGAGTTGACCGAGAAACGTATCAGTTGGCTTCAGAGCTGGTTGAGGTATCAAGTCGTTATATCCTCTTACTTGTTCTTGTCTAGTTCGTTTTAGGGTTCCTATTTTTCCGCTGTCTTGTTTGTTTGTTGCATCGCTAGTTGTTTCTTCGTTGTTCACAAATCTGTCCGAAGTTGTTTTGCCATTGGCGTCGTCAATTTCTGTCCGTTTTGTGTTCAATCATTGTGTTTTGCAATCGGGCCGTAGTTGGATTTTACTTATGTGTCAAATTTGTCCGAGTTTATTCCCTTGTTGCGGCGAATTTCTGTCCGTGTTTGTACCCTGTCGCGAGTCGTCAATATTCTGTCTGTTCTTGTGTTGGTTCGTTGTCTTGAATCTCCCCATAATTGTCTCCACAAATCTGTCCAAGTGC
>NW_020861512.1:0-24092 GCF_003713205.1 Coffea eugenioides
ACTTCCAATATTGCATGCTTTGTCTGCTTAGCTTTCATACCAGACTCACTAGCCCCGTTACTTTTCTTGGGTATTACTGTGTAAATACTACATACAACCCTAACAGTGCGACCGGCAGCATTTACAGAACCAATCTAAATTTCGTGCTTGACACCCTTTCTTCAAATGCATCTCGGACGGACACCAATGGCTTCTATAATTTCAGTACTGGCAATGACCCTTCAAACAAGGTCTATGGCCTCTTTCTCTGTCGAGGCGATGTCAGCGCTGATGTTTGCAAAGGATGCGTAGCAAGTGCCACCACAAGAGTATTTCAAGAGTGCCCGAATCAGACGGCTGCTATTGTTTGGTATGACGAGTGCTTGTTGCGTTTTTCTGACCAGACAATCTTCTCCAAGGTTGATTCCAGAGTGGCAGTGGCTATGTACAATACACAGAATGTCACTGAATCGAACTGGTACAACTTCGTATTGCTATTGGGAAATTTGTTGTATAACGCTGCGGATCAGGCTGCAAATCAAACATGGGGCAAAAAGTTTGCTGTTCAACAAGCCAACTTTTCCGCTTTTCAGACGTTGTATGCCCTTACACAGTGCACACCAGATATATCTGGTGATGACTGCAAAGGGTGCCTTGAAAGTGCTATCAGAATCAATCTGACCCGTTGTTGTACTATCAGAGTGGGAGGCAGAGTGCTCTTTCCAAGCTGTAATATTAGGTATGAGCTCTACCGCTTCTACAATAGTGCATCCCCTGCACCACCGCCTATGTCAAACTTACATCCCTTCACTGGCGCTCCTCCTCCTAGTTCCACTAAAGGTATGTTCTGGAGTCTTGCTCTGACCATTTTTTTCCCCTAGTGTTAAAAACAGACTTGATTCTTACAATTTTTTTGTTTTTATTGAATTCTGGATCGAAAATGAAAATGAAAGGGCTATATTCGCATAACTTTATTTAAATCCAAACCTTTAATACATTTATAATTGGTGTGAATGACAGTAGAATTTGTACAAGGAGTAAATTTCAGCATTGGCATATAGTACAAAACAGATTTCAGCATAAGCACATCATACTGATCATGGCACTCATGATTTGTCATATATGGTAGAATTTTAAGTGGACTTATACTTCCTAAGACAGTAATTATCTACATATTTAGCCTTTTTGCAATCATTAGAATGGTAATTAACTATAGAATATATATTGAAATAATAGCGTGGTCGCCATCGTAGAATCCCATAGGTATGATAGCTTGATTTGAGAAACTGGGTGGGGCTTCTCTCCATTACGTTTCTTTTAGTTTTCCTTTTATTTATCCAATTGACGAGGTCTTGCCTTAAACCAAATTTAATAATCTAATTATCTCAAATTCTGCAAGTATATAGTTTGTTTAATGAGTATAGGAGGTATATATATACTAAAAACTCGTAAAAATTTGATTTTTTAATTAAAATTTGGCATTTTAGTCTATTATCATTTTTTTACATAGTTAGTGGTTCTTGGAATTCTGAAGAAGAAGAAAAAAAAAAGAGTTAAAATAGCTTGTTCATCAACAATATATGACAATATAATACAAGATGAGACCGAGAGTGAGTTAGGAAGTGATAAGTAAAATGTACTGTGTTTTTTTACGGCCAACTTATAAGTCAGACCTATTGTGCATGTATTTCCATGAAATTTGACCAAATTACCAATCAGATTTTAAAGTTTGACCATGTTACTAAGTAATGCTAAGTATTGATAATGGGGTGAGAGACTGATAGGATTGCAGGTTAATCATGCTATCATTGCCTAGATCACAAGAAGTAAGCTTGGCCTCATCTGAGCTACAAAAAGCCCTCTATGGTGGCACTTGTAACCTATTTTTGAAACTCCTACCAGCAATCGATTTGATTGAATTCAAGGGTCAATGGGTTCGATCGAATCAGACCGGTATTAAAAATCAGATGATGTCATTATGACGTCATAAACTTATATTAATTTTTAAAAATAAAAAATAAAAAATACTATTAATACATTAATTAGGTTCATTTTTACCTCATAGTCCTTGCATCACATCAAATTCTTAAAACACAATTGAGTTACAAATTGAACAAAATGACAAATCAATATCAAATACTTAATACGAATTTTAAATAAAAATTCAACAATCATATTTCAAATTAATTTGTTAACTTTTGTAAAGTTCAAATGCACATGCATGATAAGTCGTAAACAAAATTGACAATTATTTGTACCAAGTACAAAAGCTAAAGTTGCACACGAGAATTATAAAAGAAATTTGCAAGCATAATTGTAATTGTTCAAAACATAAAGGGTCAAAACACAAAATTAGAAAAATTTTAGACTTGGAAGGCAGTTGCCACCTACCTTACCTTTTGCCTTCCTACTCTTCATTCGGTCCAAACCCCTACCCCTCTCCTCATGCACCAGGTGGAAACATTTGCGTCTTTTTCTTCTCCTTCTTCACTTCAACTTTCAAGTTTCAACCTGCGTTTTCCCTTTTTTTTTTTGGCTCTTTCCAGTCAACTTCAATCAATGTTATTCGAAAATAGAAATTCACCAAATTAAAAAGGAAAAAATCAAAAATAACACGTATCAATTCATCAAAATCAAGCATGCATGCACATTCCATCACCAAATTACCAGGGGTCATCTCTGCATTCTTTTTTTTTTTTTCCTTTCATTTTGTGAATTTTCGATTTTTGTTTCTTTTCTTCAATAGGTTGCAGGATTTCGTTCTTCTCATCTCTATTATTCATTCATGAAGTTACTGCTCTTTTTTATTTTTTTTCATTTAGATCTAGATCTTTAGAAGTTGATAATGAAGATATATTCATAGATCTATCTTCTCTCTTCCTTTTTTGTTATTTTCTCTTAGAACTTTGTGCTTGTGATTTCCAATACATATTACCAAATTGTTGGAGGGATCAAATTAAGGCTCTAAAGAAGAAGAAAATTTTGGAAAAAGAAAAAGAAATTAGCAACGGGAAAAAAAAGCAAAAAAAAAAAAAGTATAAAACCAATTTGAACGAGTTTCTAACATGCGATTTTTAAAGATGACTCAAACCAAATAACTAACCACTTTCGTTTTGACTGATGGAGTCCACCAATCCGAGTTTTAAAAATAGTGCGTGTAACCATAGAGGTCCAACTACCAGCCCGGTCATCATCAAGCCTTTAAGGCTTGGTGAATTACCATACCTTGCCTCTCATCAATTACCATATTAAAATGTGGACTTGATTCAAAAAATTCAAGCAGGTGTATTACGTAACCGTTTGATTTGGTGATGGTTCAGTCCCTTCCGAATTACCCATGAACCTCTTTAGATCCACTCTTCCCCTAGTGTATCCTAGATTAGGATATACTACAATTTTCTGTCTCCGGAAAAAAAAAAAAACCATAGGGTCCCGGGTCCCTGATAATGCTATGACTGAAAGGGATATGAGCTCTTTTGCATTAGTTAACCTCGAGTCTCGACTGACACATTATACTTTGACTGGTCAACAAAAAGACAAGTTGAATGTTCCAAAATGCCCATCAACATATGACATTGTCCTCGATTCCCGGTTAATGGGCAACGGTAACCTCTTCCTTTCCTCGTTCCTTTATAGCAAACATTTGCCTTTAACCTTTACTTCACTAGTTACTGTTAGGACCGGTGCAAGAGTAAACAAACTAAAGTTAGAACAAAATAGGTGATATAACCGACCATATAATGATTAGGCGGTAGACACCAGCCATATAACAATTAAGCGGTAAAACCGACCATATAAAAGGATTATGGCAACTCAATAAAGACAAATAATAAAGCAAATAAAAGACACAGAAGATTTACGTGGTTCGGTCAAATTGACCTATGTCCATGGGCGAGGGAGGAGCAATATTTCTACTATGAAGAAGAAAAACAAAAGCTGTAGGAAAGTGGTTCCTAAGCCAAAATGGCACTTACAAAAGGTTTAGGAAATATTCCTAAACTCAAAATAAGAGAGCCTAAAATATTTGACTATAAATGGGTTAAATGACCCAAAAAACTAATAACCCATATAATAATTTCTTGAGTGGTGCACCCTTCTTCACCACTAAGCCCCCTTATTTATAGGAAGCAAACAAAGGAACTCCTAAAGCTTCTTCCGATGTGGAATGAAAAATTTTTGCCACAAAAGTCAAACCTTGCGGCTCAACAAACCTCCACCTTGGCATAATTTTGAGTCCCACCATCGACAATAGTAAACTTGCTCCACTTTCTCCATATAAGCCCCAACGGGCCATATCATGAACAATGAACACCAATCAAATCCAAGTACTCCTTGAACTTGTAAATTGGAAGAGATTTCGTAAACATATCGGCTGGATTGTTCTTAGTATTGATTTTCTGAATAAGGACTTTTCCTTCAGCAATGATATCCTCGAATGAAGTGATACTTCACATCAATATGCTTCGTCCTCTCATGATATATCTAATCTTTAGTCAAGTGTATGGCACTTTGACTATCACAATGAATAACAGTAACACCTTGATGTAGACTAAGTTCGCTAAATAAACTCTTCAGCCACAAAGCTTCTTTGATTGCTTCGGTCACAGCCATACATTCTGTTTCTGTAATAAATAAAGTTACGACAGGTTGTAGAGTAGCTTTCCAACTGACAGCACAACTGTCAATGCAAAATACATAGCCAGAAAGTGATTTTTTCCTGTCAAGATCCCCAGCGTAGTCTGAGTCTACAAAACCAATCAAAGTGTTATTATTTTTTCCAAACTTCAAACATGTATTTGAAATACCTCGCAAGTATCTGAGAATCCATTTCATAGCCTACCAATGTACTTTACTAGGGCAGGACATATATCTGCTAACAACACTGACTGCATGTGAGATATCTGGACGAGTACAAGCCATTGCATACATAACATTGCCGACTATATTAGAATAAGGAACCCGTGCCATATATTCTTCCTCTTCATCTGATTGTGGTGATTGAGCAGCAGATAGCCGAAAATGGCTAGCTAGAGGAGTAGATACTGGTTTAGCATCTTTCATGCCAAAACGCTCCAAGACTTTCTCAAGGTAATTTTTCTGGGTCAAGAATAACTTCCCTACTCCTCAATCTCGCTTGATATCCATGCCAAGAATTTTCTTAGCTGCTCCCAAATCTTTCATTTCAAATTCACTATTTAACTGCAGTTTCAAAGTGTGAATTTCTGACAAATTCTTGGCAGCAATGAGCATGTCATCAATATAAAGTAATAAATAGATAAAAGAATCATGATCTAACTTCCGGAAGTAAACACAATTATCATACATGCTCCTCAAATAACCACGATCCAACATAAAGGAATCAAACCTTTTATACCACTGTCTTAGAGACTGTTTCAGTCCATATAAGGATTTATTTAACAAGCAAACATGGTCTTTTTTACCTTCAATTTCAAAACCCTGGAATTGCTTCATGTAATTTGTTTTTCAAGTTCGGCATGTAAGAAAACTGTCTTAACATCAAGCTGCTCTAACTCCAAATCATACATGGCAACTAAAACAAGTAAAATACGAATAGAGCTATGTTTAACAACAGGTGAGAATACATCATTAAAATCAACACCTTGTACCTGACTATAGCCCTTTGCAGCCAATCGTGCTTTATACCTTGCATCTTCAACCCCTGGAACATCTTTCTTTTTCTTGAATACCCACTTGCAACCAATTATTTTCTTATTTGACTGCGACTTTACAAGAACCCAAGTTTCATTCTGATGAAGAAATTCAATTTCTTCATTCATCGTAATCAACCACTTTGTAGAATCATCACAAGAAACTGTTTCTGAATAGGTGGAAGGCTCACCAACTGCATCAATTTCTTTTGCAATAGACAAAACATATGCAACTAAATTTGCATATCTTTGTGGTGATCGAATGTCTCTCCTTGGTCTATCTCTAGCTATGGAATATTTCTCTTTATCAGAACTATCTTCAACAGTAGATTCAAGTTCATTTACTGGCACTTGATGAATAGAAGATTTGGTATGAAAAGGATCGGAACTGCCAATATCAAGTTCCACCTGCTTCTGTTTACTATCAGTAGTACAAGGACTAGAAGACTCCTTCTTGGAAGATAACATAAATAACTCATCAAAAGTAACATCTCTACTGATTATAAATTTGGGATCAGGACACCATAATCTGTATCCTTTCATCCAAGAAAAATGTATTTTTTAGCCCTAGGCTCTAATTTTTCATCATTCACGTGCATGTATGCTGGACACCCAAAAACTTTTAAATTGGAGTAATCAGCAGGAGTACCTGACAAAATTTTCTCAGGAGTTTTGAAATCAAGAGGTGCAGAAGGAGAATGGTTGACAATATAACAGGCTATATTGATCGCTTCTGTCCAAAAGTCGTTTGTCAACCCTGCATTGGAGATCATATACTATACTCACTCCAAAAGCGTTCTATTCATACGTTCGACCACACCATTTTGTTGAGGCGTCATCCTAACAGTGTGATGCCGAACAATTCCTTCATTTTTGCAAAATCTATCAAATTCACCTCCACAAAATTCCATGCCATTATCTGTTCTCAACCGCTTAATTTGTTTTCCTATTTGTTTTTCAATCAAATCTTTCCATTGTTTGAAAGTTAAGAAAACATCATTTTTATGTTTAAGAAAATATACTCAAACTTTCCTTGAATAATCATCAATTAAAGTCAACATGTACCTGGTACCATTTTTAGAAGGAGCATGAGAAGGACCCCATAGATCTGAATGAATGTAATCAAGAGTACCTTTTGTCTTGTGAATTGCTGGTAAACTGAAGCTGATTCTTTTCTGCTTCCCAAAAATACAATGTTCACAGAATTCCAATGGCCCGGTACTTTGTCCACAAAGAAGTCCTCTTTTGCTCAGTATGCTCAAGCCTTTTTCGCTCATATGCTCCAAACACATATGCCATAATTTGGTGATGTCTGTATCTGACAAAGATGATGTTAAAACAGCAGCAGCACCTGTAACAGTAGATCCCTGCAAAATATACAAAGTACTAGATCTGTGTGCCTTCATAACAACAAGAGCTCCTTGAATGATTTTGAGAACTCCATCTCCACCTGAATACCTGCACCCAATAGACTCAAGAGTGCCCAAAGAGATGAGATTTTTCTTCAAATTTGGAACATGTCTAACATTTGTAAGCGTCCTCATAATACCATCGTATATTTTAATCTGGATTGTGCCTTTGCCAACAACTTTACAAGCGGCGTTGTTACCCATTAAGACAATTCCACCTTCAGTTGATTCATATGTTGAAAACCAGTCCCTATTGGGATACATATGATATGAACAATCCGAATCTAAATTCCACTCATTGTTAGACCTAAAAATATTTTCTTCAGACATCCGAAGCATATACAAACTTTGCTTCAAATATAGCCAATTCTCGACTGTCTTCTTCATATACAAAGCTTTCAATTTATCCCACATAACCTTGGCCGAAGTCTCCGTTGCTACCTTCCGCAAAACTTCATCGGAGAGATTTAAGATTATGCTGAGTCTGGCCTTCTTATCTATTTCCATGAAATTCACATCCTTTACATCTTCTGGTTTGTTCTCGATTATGTGAATCGCTAGATCAACTCCGTCTTGAACAAGTATAGCCTCCATCTTGAGCTGCCACATCCCCAAGTTGACATTTCTGTCGAATTTCTCGACAACCGTCTTTGTTATCGTCATTATTACTACAAAATCTGTAATTTAAAATTTGTCTCAAAAAACTGGTCAAACAAATATGTAAGTCTCGTTAGCGGACCCCACAGGGTGAGCGGGCCCCACGGGATGAACGGGCCCCACAAGGTGAGCGGGTCCCACGGATAAACGGACCCACAGGATGAGTGGGCTCCACAAGATGGACGGGCCCCACCAGATGAACCTGTCTTGCAAAATATATCAACCAGCTCTGATACCAGTTTGTTTATTCCTGGGCCAGTCCTAACAGTTACAATCAAGGTTTGCAAAATGGGATCCTACGTAGGATCGATTTTAGTTTAATAGGATCGGATCATAGGATTGTAAGTAAGATTCCATAAAAAATTTCCAAATTAACTAAATTAATTAATTTAAAATTCATATACAGTTTTGTACAACTTTAAAAATATTAAATAAGTAAATGATTTATAAACAAATAACATTTTTTACCTATAGTTTGACAAGAAATAAAGCAACGGAACCCTAAAATGAAAAGAAAAGGTTCGAGCATCTTGTCTAATTAGAAATAAGAAACAACCTATCTTGACGCTTGATAGTAAAAGTATCTAGTACACATATATAGCTGATAGGCATAATTAAAATAAACAATCAAATTAGGCGTTACGAGTACTCGTAGTTGTTTTCGTTGGGCGACTTCTTTTGCCAGAAATTCTTTGAACTTGGACAAGGATGCAAAGACAATAGAGAATTAGAGATGGGAAATTGGCAAAATTTTGTGAAATTTTATTGGAATCTAGATAGGGCAAAAGTATGGAATGGAGATTGGGAAGAACCAAAGAATCTTTTTCTCTCTTCGTCTTTTGTGACTTTGTCTCTGCTTGTTTCATTCATTTGCTCCCGAATCCTTTTTTATTGTACCTTTTAATTTGTTTTTGAGACAAAAATTGTTGCAAAATTATAATTAAAGGATCTAATTCTTTGATAAATTACAAAAATGCTCAAAATATTTCCATTTAGCCCTACATTTACAAAATTCTCAAAAATTCGTAGGATCACAATGGGATATCGTAGGATCGTACGATCCTATATATGATCCTACGATCCCACGAACGATGCTAACGATCCTATACAAATTAAGGCAATTTTCGATTCTATATACGATCCGAATCGATTTTGCTGATCCGAATCTTGATAACCATGGTTACAATAGGGCTCCAGCATCCAAGCTCCATTAAGCAGCCAACTTTACTTTACACAACCAATCTGCTCATTGATCGGCCTCTAGTCGTTTAGAGCACAATTTTAGACTATTAAACTCTGTCGTACATTAAGTTTTCAAAAAAAGAAGATCATTTAAAACGATTCTTACATTTTATCAAATGAATTTTTTCGTCAATCACTTTTAAAATCTTAATTTTGTGTTCCTTACAAATTCAAGTTAGTAAATTTTGGTACAAACCTAAATTTTTGACCACTTTTAACTTAAAATCACTCGATGATTGACATGCAATAATTTTTTATATGCACAAAAATGTCAAATTTTATTTTTTTTAATGGCAAAACAAATACAAATTGAGTCAAATCCCACTTTTTTAGAAAAAAAAATGAATATGATTGAATAAAATCCTATATTTTTAAGGACAAAAATATCGATCGAGTCGATTATTTAATTGCAGATGGGTCTCACTTTTTTGCCCCAAAAAATTAATCATGTGTGGATCATATTCAGGATAAGAAATTATCAAAAAATTTAAGTTGAGAATTTTAAAAGTGAATAACAAAAAATTTATTAAACGAAATGTGAAAAATGTTTTAAACAATTTTCCCTTTTAAAAACTACATTACCTTTCCATCTAAGGAAACAAAAATGCCCAAATCTCATCTACCAGCATTACCATTACATATGTTCAAATTCCACAACTATAATACCATATATGTATGTATATACGCGTGACGCGAGTATGTATGTATGTCGGTATGCTTATGAAGCGAAGGAAAAAGTAGAAAGGAGAAAATGACTTGGTGATACCAGTCTCGAGGGAATTGAATAGGAATAGGTACGTTAAAATGAGGAGGTGGTTATGGTGATTGCAGTGGCAGTTGTAATAGATCTGAAATGGAGTAAATAAGGTTTGAGACGAAAAGGTGCTTTCTTCTTCTTCTTCTTTTTTTTTCCTCATTTTATTTTGCCTTTCCACACCGTTGGTTTGGTTATCTTGTATTTCTTTCTTCTTAGTATTGGTGCATCTTCCTTTACTTTATCTTTAATGTTTCTTCTCCACTTCTTTGTCTTTTATCTCGTTCGATTCTGATACGTACTTTCTTGTTCTTCTGGGGGAAACACCTATTTGCTAATTTGCCACCCAACTTTTCTAAATTTAGTAATTAATTATCTTCGGCTTTTTTGCTAGCAATTCTTGTGCCTAAAAACGCTATCCCATTTGTTTTGGTTTTTATTTTCCAAGTCTTTTTAAAGTGGGCCATTATTGTCATTTGATTATATCCAACGGTTGGATCTGGACAGCCGCATTTACAAGCGTAGTTGTAATTTGGTCCAAACACAGAGCTAAATTTGTAAATTACTGAAGCCACAGGGAAGCCAAGCTAATTACTGAAGTCTATTAATCCATAACTAGAACAATTGGTATGCTGGGATTGAAAATTGATCGTCAAAATTTTTTTCTATTTACCGTCAACATGGAGTATGTGAGACGAAAAGGTGGCGAAAAACTTTTAAAGCATACTGAATGAATATTTTTTCAAATAATGTGTTCTTGCGTAGCTATCCGTCTATGTAATGGGCTGTCTCGGAGTTACACTAATCCAAAGTTCAGCAAACTTGATCTCCTATGAGCTGACTTTTGAAGTAAATTAAACTTCCTTTAATCCAGGCAAAGGGCGAAGACCCCTACGAGCAGCTTTTCCAATTGCTGTCCCACTAATCGGGGTTGCTTTTGTGCTATTTATCATAGCTTTAGTCTTCCTGAAAAGAAGATCAGGGAAGCGATATGCTGCTATGGCACAGCAGGAGGCAACTGGTAAAGTTTATTGATTGCAATTACAGGAAACCTCAGAGATTTTTGTACTAATAGTCGCTTATCCCTGGTGTAGATGGAGTTGTTGAAATCTTTACAGCCGAATCCTTACAGTATAGCTTAACTGAAATTCAAATTGCCACAAATAACTTCTCTGTGGATAGCAAAATTGGCGAAGGTGGATTTGGTCGTGTATACAAGGTCTCTGCATGAAATATTTTGCTTTTGTGAATTTGAATATCTACACATTTAATATTTCAATTAAATTCTAGTATGCATGTTTACTCAGGGTGTACTTGGTAATGGACAAGAAATAGCTGTTAAAAGGCTGTCAAGGAGCTCAGGGCAAGGTGCAGAAGAATTTAAAAATGAAATTGTAGTAGTTGCAAAGCTTCAACACAGAAATCTAGTTCGACTATTGGGATTTTGCCTGGAAGGAGATGAAAAGATACTCATCTATGAATTTGTTCCTAACAAAAGCCTTGACTCCTTTCTCTTTGGTGGGTTCAATCTAGACATACTTATAGTAATTTTTTGTTGTTCCATGTGATCTTGTTCTATTTTACTTGACTTGCCATTTTATGGAAATGACGGACAAATTGCCTCTAGACAAATGTTTAATTGGTGTGAATTCTAGTTTAGATCCTTAAACCACAGACGCACTCAAACTTTAGTTCTTAAACTTTAATTTTGGATACTTCACCTCCTAATGCATCACATTTGTCACATATCATCACAATCACTCAGTCAATTGTCAAAACTGATGGGATAATGGCAAGTAATGATCAAAGTGGGATGGAATATTCCATTTGTTTTAATGATTTCATTAATAATTATACTGAAGTGGGACAATTTAAAACCTTTAGGGTGAAGTGTCCACAATAAAAATTTAAGAACTAAACTGAGAGTGCATTTATATGTTAAAAGCTAAAAATGTAATTTACCTATTTGTTTATGCTTTCTGGAATTATTGATTTAGTAATTCTCAATGCTAGCACAATATATTGTGTTTAAATTTGTTCAGATCCAGAAAATAAACGATCATTGAACTGGTTAAGGCGTTACAATATCATTGGGGGTATAGCAAAAGGACTTCTTTATCTGCATGAGGATTCTCGTCTAAGAATTGTTCATCGCGATCTCAAAGCAAGCAATATATTATTGGATGGAAATATGAGCCCAAAGATCGCAGATTTTGGCATGGCAAAGATTTGTGGAGTTGATCAATCTGAAGGAAACACAAATAGAATTGCTGGGACATTGTAAGTTTTGTGCCCATACTATCTTTTCTCACATAATATGACTTTGAATCTTTATTGAAAATTATCTACACTTCCATTTCATTGCCTCATTGGGGTTATCTTAGTACTGTTTATAACAATCATTGTGGCTTGCAGCGGTTACATGGCTCCTGAATATATGAGATGGGGCCAGTTTTCGATAAAGTCAGATGTATTCAGTTTTGGGGTCGTTATTTTAGAAATTGTTACAGGCAAGAAGAATAGTAGTTTCCAAAAATCTGAAGATTCTGAAGACCTCGTAAGCTATGTAAGTGCGAATTGCAAAACCTCTACTACTGTTTTTATTATTTTTCTGTGGTTTTGCACAATTGCAGTCAAGGATTTGAACAAATTGAAGTTTTTATGTGTGAACTCCTTATAAGTTGAATTATTTCAAAAAGGTTTGGGAGCATTGGAGACGTGGCGAACCTTTAGCTCTTCTGGATTCAAGTATTGGAGATTCTTTTGCCAAAAATGAAGTCATTCAATGTGTCCAATTAGGCTTACTATGTGTTGAAGAATGTGTCAGTAAAAGGCCTACAATGGTTTCCGTGGTCAATATGCTCAATAGTAGCTCTGTTACCCTACCAACTCCACATCGTCCAGCAGTTTTCCAGAGCCATGGATCGGAAAGCATTGTGGAAGAGCTGGAAGTTGAGCAATCTAATACCGAAAGAATTTCAATTCCAAGCTCTGTAAATGAGGCATCAATTACTGAACCATACCCCAGATAGGGGAAGAAATAGGCCAATTCTGGTTGGGAATATTGAGTGCATCACCAGCACCACATTGTAGTGTTTGTTGCATGACTCGTTTACCAGGAAGGTATATTTCTCCACTAGTGTTGTAAATTAGCTTCTTCACACTTGAGGATTTAAGGAAGTGCTTGAAAGAAAAATGCAAGTTGTTGTTGCACTATAGATTTTTTTTTTCTTAAAAAAAATAGACAACATGTCTTGAGCAAAGTTGGCTTTTATCACTTATATATAGCAAAGTCTGTCAATTATTTTTTCGCTATTTGTTGTCTTCTAGTATCAGAGCAAGAATCATAGGGTCATTGTTTAAAATAATACTTTGGTATAAACTTAAACTAGAAACTGTGATGGGAATTATCTGAAACAGTGCGGGATAGTAGAAGTCTTCACCACGAGTCAAATGCCTAGAACAAACGTTTCCTCCTCAAGTACCAAATTATGCAAGCAATGATTCCTCCTCGATGCCAACCATGTCTTGAGTTTACAAGTCAAATGCCTACAAACAAGCAATGATTGCTCCTGCAACATCAATTATGTTTTGTTGTCCAAGTTTTTGAGCTGCATATTTTGGACAAAAACAACTTGGAATATACACTTGAAGTAGTAAAACTATACATGTTTCGTAACAATTTACTCCGGGCAACTATTTATATAAGTAGGCTGTTTTCATACCAAAAAGAAAGTGAAAAATAGTGGTTGTCATTAGGGTTGTTAATGGGTTGGATCAACCTAAACTCGGCCTATTTGATCCGAATTAATTTGAGTCGAGCCTTGCATATTATTGGGCTGTAGGGTTAGGTTAAGGTTAAGACTCAATTAAATTGTGAGCTGAGTTTGAGTTTAAAGAGACCCAACTTGATTAAAACTCGACTTGACCTGATCAATTAAGTACATAAATAGCTATTTTTTTTGTTCATAATGATGTATGTTATTTAATAATTATATATTATAATGTAAATAGTTTATAACATATATATATATTATGATACAATAAAATAAATATTATATGTATATTATTTTTAAAATTATGTATTAATTGTGAATTTGGGCCAAGTTCGCATTGGGCCAAACTCTTGTATTTTGGTGAACTGAGTATGAGTTTTACACATTGAGCCTAGATACTGAGTCCCAAAACATGAAAGTGCTACTTTATTTTTATAAGCCAAACTTGGACTTGTCAAATCTAACTCGTAAGGCCCACTCGATACCCCTAATTGTGATGGAAAAATGAATGCATAATTTTGTTCTAGTCATCTTGGTGAAAAGTTTTCATTTCCCTTTAATTTGTCCAGTTACTTGTGGTGACAAGTGTTCAGTGGGCTAGTAGCAACCTTCATTAACCTGCAATCACTGGAATTGGCCCATAATTAAAACAAGGCTCTTCGAGTTCTCCTCGCAATTAGACTCTTAGAGCTCTTAGAGTTCTCCAATCATGGGATTGGAGAAACATTAGCAGATGATCTCCAACTTCATCCACCTTATGCCCCTCATGCTGTGAATAAATCAACAGCTCCTTAAGCTTTACAGCATTCCGCAGAAAAAATTTCACCAAAGTACTCTCCGTTGGCTTATGAAAGTACAAATATACCAGTTTGATTACCTTGAGGAAAGATAGATATCCAGGCAACAATTGAATTTGATTGTAGTCATCAGCAGCTTGCCTCGAAATTCCTGTTTAATGAAGTTAAACAAGGAAGACAATGAATAGGACTACAGGTTAAACATTAAGGAACCACCGAAGCACATAAACACAAAAGTTAAGGAAGTCTGCCAAAAAAAAAAAGGACTTTCAGGAGCGTGGAAATGGTAATCTTTATTTTACCCCAGCAAATGTAAGTGATTCAAGACCCGGTGCCATCTTCATGAGTGCTGCATCACACTGAATTGGAATGCTTGCTGAATACACTTTGAGGTGGGCAAGCTCATAAAAGAAAAGAGGAGGACATTGCGGATTCGCACCAGCAAGTACCTTGAGGAGATCGGGCAATTAGGCTAGCATTAGAAGGGCTGAAAGGTGAACCAACCTACTCCATACTTGAAACTAGTTTAGCTCAATAAGAGATTGTTTAGAATTGGTTCGCTAACTAATCAAGTCAAACTTGAATAGCATCAACTTTCAAAGTATAAAAATGAAATATTAGAATTTGTAGATAAGAAAACGCAACCTACTCGAGCTTGCCTTGGTAAAACCTAATCTGAGATCAGCTTGATAAATAAATAAAGCAATTCAAAAACAATTTCAAGCTTACAATAATCAAAGAAGTTTGAATAGTTTGATGTTTGGTTTGATTAGACTTATTTACAGCCATAAGCATCAGTCAAGATACAACACAAGAAAAAGGCATAGGGGTATTTTTTAGCAAGATCATGTACATCATGAAGCTAATCATTTATCAGAATGGCAAGATGTCTTAACTCATGAGTCATGATAAATCGTAGACTGAGCCTGTTACTTGCCTCTATATTCTTATCTACAATCTCAAATTGCGTGAATAATGAAAGGGAATAGCAAGAGGTAATTGCAAAATTAAATTCTGAAGAACTATAAATGAACAATTTTGCTTGAGGTGAGATTTAGAAACTGGCATAAAGGAGAATCTTTACCCGGACCAGATCAGTAGATAGTTCCAGGAAGCTGATGAAAGCAGAGAATCTTGTCAAGATCATACAGGCTCGAACACCTGTCGCGCTTCTTTGGTTAATATTGTCATTCATTTCAGGCTCCGAATACTCTAGAGATCCATCAACAATTTTTGATAGGCTAGAAAAATAGATATTGGCGAACTTATCAACACTACATTTGAAATTTGCAAGGTTGCCCCTACAAATCTCTTTTTTCCATTCAGTTGTTCCGTCATTTGCACGTTCACAGATGTTCAAAGATGGAGCCTGTCATCTCGAACCTAGCAAGCATTGGTGTCTGTATTTTAAGCTTATTCACATTCCTCCATTAGCAATCTGATGACAGAAACTCTTCAATGACAGAGTAGGTAAGAAATATGGCTAGAAGGGTCACCGTTCTGGAATTCAATATCATGGATATCCAAAGTTCGATGGTTTGAATTACATATGGTCATTGGAATTTTAAACTTGCAGAGTTTGAGTTTCAATCTCGTCGGAGAATCAAATGTGAAAAACCAACGGGGAAATACTAAGTTCCCTTCGTATGAAATACAAAGCCTCGGGACATTAGCTCTTAGAGCAGCGGTGATCCAAGTATTCAAACGGAATGGATCATAGGCATCTAAAAACAAGAGGTGACACTCTTTAATAGATGAATTCTTAGAAAGAGGAAGCACTCTGTCCACAAAGTCCATAAAATCTGTCTTTTTAGGCTCCTTCTGCCGCTTCCATTTGCCTCACTTGTGCGAGTATCGAAAACTCTTTCCTTCATCAAAGGTTAAGTTATAAATGGAAGTCCATTTGTACTCCCATTTATCAACACTAGTTCTAACAGCATCCTCTATTGGTAAACGGGATAGGATGCGACTCAAAACACTTTCGGGAAGTTCACTGATTCTATCTTCTTTACCGTCCAATAATTTCCTACTTCCACTCCACTTCTTTTCTGGTCCATACTTCCGATTTTTCAAAACCAGAACTAAAACTAGCTAAGATCACTTGGATGTTGGATTAGAACTTGAATTGGTTGGTTGGTTCCCTTGTTAGTTGGAAGATAGAATTCGATAATTCAAAGTTAATTGGGAAAAGGCAAGGGCTTCTTAGATGCAATTGACTCTAGGCTTCAATAATAATTCAATGTATTTGGTAACAAGAAAATTGAATTTTCACCTGTATTCCCCCTAAACCAAATAGGCGCATCATTTGAGAACTCAAAAGGTAATGCAATGGAGTCTCAGAAATTGATTATTGTGGCATCAAGTGTAGAAAGATGCTACAGCAGTGATAAACAAAAATGGCGTCCTTGAATCTTTCAAAAGATAAAACAGATTCTGTATGTAGCTTTATGGGTCCAGACTGGAGTGGAAGTTCATGCATCTGCTGCCAAACCGACTATGGCACTGTTTAGATAAAGTAATTGAAATAGTAAAGTTAGAGATCATCCCTTGTTGAAACCAGTTTTCATTTTTTTTTTCATTTTTTTTTTCATAACTTCACCTAACAGGATTATTCAGATGAGGCTGCCGACAACCGTGAAGGAACCAAATTGATGCCTGGAGACTTCTTATCTTCCCTCAAGGTAGTCACATTGCAATTTTCCTATTTCCCTTGCCCCTCGGAGAGTCCATCGGAGAAGGTATTGTTGGCATTATGTAGCCTTATACATGAGATGAGAGAGAGTTCTTGGGAGGTGAGAAAAATTATATAAGAGTTAGGTTTAGGTTCAAGTTGTTATAATCTCATAATAATCTTTTGTCTCATTTATTTTCATATTTATGTCATTAAATTGTTATATACTTTGAGACATGTTTGTTTCGCGGCTGGATCAAAACAAAATTGTTAGGGAGAAACACTTTTCATTATTTGTCATTAATTTGTTGTATAATTTGAAACATGTTTGTTTCGCAGTTGAACCACAACAAACTTGCTAGGGAGAAACACTCAAGAGATAAGAAAAATTATATAAGGGTTGGATTTAGATTCAAATTATTATCATCTCATAAAAATCTTGTGTCTCGTTTATTTTCATGTTTGTAGTTTATTTGTCATTAAATTGTTATACACTTTGAGATGTTTATTTTGCGGCTAGATCACAACAAACTTGTTAGGGATAAACATTTTTCATTATTTATCATTAAATTATTGTATACTTTGAAACATGTTTGTTCAGTAGTTGAATCACAACTTGTTAGGGGGAAACACTCAAGTGAGCTTGCTAAAAAGACCAAATATGTAAGTTAAGAACCTAATATTGATGAAAAAGGTTAAACCGCTGGGTTTTGGGCCCTCATTTACATATTAAGGACTCTTTCTCTCTCTCCCAAACTAACGTGAGACATAATTTTTTATTCATGAGTCTAATAATCTCCCTCTTCATGAGTAACAAGTTCTTTTTCAAGATACTTTAATACTCAACGCAATTCCACCATAACATCTATGTCATTTCCTCTACCAATCATAGATCCAATATTCTTCAACATCCAAACTGGATTTCAAACCCGGCCAATCCATGGCATACTTGGTCCAACAGTAGTCAAACTTCTTGGCACTTCAGTCTATCACCAACAAGATAAGCTCTTCTTCAAGCACACTTCAAATCTCAACGCAAACCCACATTAACGTCCAAGGTCATCGCTTCTCTCAATCATAGACCCACTATTCTTCAATATCCAAATTGGGTTCCAAGTTCCTGCCAACCCATGGCACACTTAGTCCAACACTAGCCAATCTCCTTGGCACTTTAGCCCACCACCAATAAGAGAAGTTCTCTGATCCAACTCTGAGAAAAATTCACTTGCCTATGAGTAGTCCAATCTCGCAATTAGAAGATTCGAGGAAACACCAGAGAGAGTTCACCAAAAAGACCCAGTATGTAATTAAGTCAAGAATCCATCATTGACCAAAAAGTTTAAATTATTAGGTTTTGGATCCTCACTTACATATTAAGAACTCTTTCTCTAGATTTCGAACCAATGTGTGTTGTGATGTAGTCTCCATAGTTTGATCGGTTGAACCCTTGAGTTAGGATTTAGTGGTGATAGCAATCTGTCCCAAATTTCAATGGGTTACCCATCCTTTAGACAGGATGGATTTTCCAGTTTTGAGATTGGGTTTGATACGAATCTAATTCCATTTATACCCATCAATTTGCCCATTTTGCCATCTCTAGGATTTAGTGTCGGCCCTTTATGTTTGACAATTGAAGGGTAAGATTGCTGATCGAATGAATCCCTAATATTGAGATAAGTGATGGGATGGTGTGGGCTGTAGTATAATCTAATAGGGGTTGAGGCTTAGTTTTATGGTGCTAGAAGATGTTGCAAACACTGGTTCGAATTTGACACATACAAGTTCATACCTTTACCCCTATAATTAGAGAATATTGCCCCACCGCTCTTCAACAAGATTTTAGTTTCTTTTTAAACATATTTAAGTAATATTATTCTTTTTTATCACTTTGTCCACTCCAAGAAGATTGATTAAAAATAATAAATAACTCATTTCGCCTCTCACATATAAATAAAAACCAATCACCAAAGATTCAACTTTATCTTTATTCTTCTTCTCACTCTTGTCCAATTTGCTCTCACCATACAAATCCATTCGAAAAGTTGCTGTCTTTTTTTTTCTCAACACATATAAATTTGTAAAAATTGCTAGCTCTCTTGTTATTTCACCTTCACAAATAGATAAAACTTTATTAAGAATTTTGATAGGGATTTAAAATTTGAAAGTAGCATAATTTAACATTTTAAATTTGCCCCCATTGAATTTTTTTCTAGCTCCACCCCTGCATGGCTCATGCTTTATATATAGAAAGATCAATGGAAAAAGCATGCCATATGGTGTGCAAATTAATAAAAAATTAAGTTATATTTATTAATGCCAGTGGAAGTTATTATAACTTTTATATTTTTTGTTGCAAACAAAAATACAAAAGAAGTATGATTCTTTTTTTTTTTTGGCCAAAGAAATAACAGACAAAAAAGAAATTATTGGAAGTTATTGAATTTTAGTAGTTATCTATAGTAAATCTTTACTTTTGGAAAAATAAAAGATGATAAAAAGTTTTAACACTAAAACCATGCCTCATGCTTTATATATAGAAGGAAAATCGTCCAAAATATACCTTCCAATTCGCCAGTGGAATTTTGTCATTCCTTAAATTTAAAATGGTGATTTTACTTTCCTCATAAAAAGTATAAGAGGTCTAATATGATCGAAATCACTAATTTCAACCACTTATGGCCTGAAAATAACCAAAAACTCTTTTAACAAACAATCAGGGCAAAAGTAAAAGCGACTATAGCTAAGGCAGGTTTAAGCCAATTTTTTTTTCTCTCTCTGTCTCTCTCCATTTCTTCTCTCTTTTTTTTTCATTTTTCCTTTCTCTTCTCTTCCTCAGCAAATCGTGGAATTGGAGCCTGCAAATCATAGATTTAGCTCTACATTTGCAATAATTACTTTTTTTTTGTTTTTTTTTTATTTGGTGTTGTCTTCGAAGTTAGAAAAATATGCAAATGTGAACTCTTCAATCGCCGTTTTAATCCTTTCAAGGTCTTTACCCAAATCACTAGAGAAATCATCCACAACAATCTTAATATGGGTCCGCCTGTCGTATTTAGCTAGCCCTGACTGAGTTCGACACATCCTTGGTCTTATCCAACTTCTGAGACACCCGGAGTAATTCAACCCTCTTTTAAACCACAAGTTAACAGATCAGAAGAAGTTCCTTTTCTTGGTTCCTTGCCTTTTCCTAGACGCTTGACTAGGAGCAGAAATATTGCAACGTTGGAAAACTTTTTTAAGACTAAAGTAACTAAGCTATAAGACTAAAAAATCCATGCTAAAGTTGGTCAATGGTCAAAGGAAGGACTCTTTCTTGTACCTAATAGTTGGGGTGGAGAGGGGTGTAAGGGTAAATATATATATTTTCATCTTTTATTTGTTCCTTGATTTTTAATTTCAAGAAGTGCAACTATTAAAACTTGTTAAAAATCTTCACAACTAGTAGGGTATTTTTCGGAAGCTAAGGTGGGGAGGGGGCAACGTAGCTCCACACCTGCCTCAATCTTAACACTTCTGCAGTTATCTAATCTTAGGCATTTAGGTTTGCTAAAGCTCCAATGTGGAGCGAGAGAATAGCAGTACCTTTTCATTCTTGAAAAATCCTTTGTCTTTTAAATTCTTTTGAGTTTTACAAAAATCTATTATTCTTTTTCCTGTTCGGGCAATCATAACTGTTAATAATGGCTGAAACAATACAAATTATTCCCATTTGATAATTTCAGCATATATGAAAATAAAATACTAATAGGTCCTAGAAGAATGCGCCTTATAATAATTACCAAATAGAATAAATATCTAAACTAGATTTAGCATTTTATGAACAACATGAACATGTGCTCGATAAATATACATATGATGTAAATTTGGACAATTTTGATAATGAAAATATTGAATCCAAATATAAAATTCTGCACAATAATTTCTTAGCATGAACAAAGAAACAATACGAATAGAAAAACAATCCTGAAAAGTTAAATTTAACATAAGAATTGCAATGAAATGCTAACAAGCAAATGGATTATCAAAATTGATAATATAAATGACGAGTTACACGCGTAGCTCTATTGTGACAAAGACCAACAAAGATCATAGTGGTCGCTCCTAAGGCATGAAAATTGTTTATTTTTACCTTCTGAGTTGCATCTTACTAATGCTGTAGGCACCCTTGTAAATATGTTCGAAAATCCAGCACAGACATGGAATTGGTCATTAAAAACTGGGTAGACGTTTCTTTCCTTTAAATTAATGCTTGTCTTATGATTTGTCCACTTAACCAAACACAAGGAACCGTAGAGAATTAAAAGTAGTGTGACAATGAAAATTATTGGAAAGTTTCAGTCCAATTAAAATGTGACAGACTGTACATGATCTTGTCCTAAATTACACATAACCTCCCTTGGTTTTTCATTGGCACATGATTCCCCTTAGATTTCAAAATATCCCCATAACGCCCTATGATTTCATGGGATATGATAAATAGACAGAAAACATCAATGGCTATAGTGATTGAACAGAAGTGCTCCAAAAATGCATGTGACGAAATAATGATATATACTTAATGTCCTGTATGATTTGTATGAATATCCATTTTAATCCTCTATAGATTTTGCATTTATCTACATAATTCTGCTATAATTTTATGTAAGATGGTCTGGTCATTGTTTGAATTAATGTTTAAATAAAGGTAATACTGGTATTTCAAATAAATATATTTTAGAGGTTATTTTTCCATCAAATTTCCACGAGGCTGTGTATCATTTCCCCTTTGAACTATATTTAGAGAACTCTTTCTTAAAACCAGTGTTGAACTACAATATAGAGATTCAATTTGGGTCAACTTTTTTTTATTTAAATTTGGGTCGAATTTATTCTTTAGAGCATTAGTAGAATTATAATTATCCTCCACAATAACGTTGTTTTGATGTTGTTAGCATCCTCAAATTTCCACTTCCGGCAAAATTCTTTAATGACGTATAGAAGTTTTAGTTACAGACTAGCCATCCGATGGCTCATTGTAAATAAATATATCTTACTAATGCAGCAGGCAACATTGTAAATAAATATGTTAGAAAATTAACTGGCCATCAAACTTGATTTGAAAAGCAGCGGCGGACATAAAATTGGCTGTCAATTGTGGCGAAATGGCTGGATATTTCTACACCATCAGCATAAAGATTTTTTTTTTTGTTATTTAGGTGCATGCTATATTTGTTAAAAATGAATTTAAAATTTGAATAAAATTTATGTGTCATGCATCTTATTAGTGTGAAATGGATTTACACTGACAATGTTTAGAAAGAATAATCCAAAGTTAAAACCAAATAGAGATTGAATTTGGGACGATTAGAGCACTAGCTTTTAGCTTGGTCTCCATTAATCTGTCACAATGACATTCTTCAATATTGTCAGCATTTTCCACTCCCGTCAAAATCCATAAAGGACGTATAGAGAGAATTCTGGTTACAGACCATTCAGCTGATGGTTCCCGTCCAGGCACTTCGTTGACCGACTTGCTAAAATAAAGTCATCCTAGACTACACGTTTTCCTGGCCTGTACAATTTTCGTGATCCCTCAACCAAAACTTTGGCTCCTATTTTACAACTGTAATTTGTGTATTTTTAGCCTTTTATTCTTTTGATCCCTGCCTGTGAAATGACCTCCAGAAATTTGTTGTTCCACTTCCAATATTGCATGCTTTGTCTGCTTAGCTTTCATACCAGACTCACTAGCCCCGTTACTTTTCTTGGGTATTACTGTGTAAATACTACATACAACCCTAACAGTGCGACCGGCAGCATTTACAGAACCAATCTAAATTTCGTGCTTGACACCCTTTCTTCAAATGCATCTCGGACGGACACCAATGGCTTCTATAATTTCAGTACTGGCAATGACCCTTCAAACAAGGTCTATGGCCTCTTTCTCTGTCGAGGCGATGTCAGCGCTGATGTTTGCAAAGGATGCGTAGCAAGTGCCACCACAAGAGTATTTCAAGAGTGCCCGAATCAGACGGCTGCTATTGTTTGGTATGACGAGTGCTTGTTGCGTTTTTCTGACCAGACAATCTTCTCCAAGGTTGATTCCAGAGTGGCAGTGGCTATGTACAATACACAGAATGTCACTGAATCGAACTGGTACAACTTCGTATTGCTATTGGGAAATTTGTTGTATAACGCTGCGGATCAGGCTGCAAATCAAACATGGGGCAAAAAGTTTGCTGTTCAACAAGCCAACTTTTCCGCTTTTCAGACGTTGTATGCCCTTACACAGTGCACACCAGATATATCTGGTGATGACTGCAAAGGGTGCCTTGAAAGTGCTATCAGAATCAATCTGACCCGTTGTTGTACTATCAGAGTGGGAGGCAGAGTGCTCTTTCCAAGCTGTAATATTAGGTATGAGCTCTACCGCTTCTACAATAGTGCATCCCCTGCACCACCGCCTATGTCAAACTTACATCCCTTCACTGGCGCTCCTCCTCCTAGTTCCACTAAAGGTATGTTCTGGAGTCTTGCTCTGACCATTTTTTTCCCCTAGTGTTAAAAACAGACTTGATTCTTACAATTTTTTTGTTTTTATTGAATTCTGGATCGAAAATGAAAATGAAAGGGCTATATTCGCATAACTTTATTTAAATCCAAACCTTTAATACATTTATAATTGGTGTGAATGACAGTAGAATTTGTACAAGGAGTAAATTTCAGCATTGGCATATAGTACAAAACAGATTTCAGCATAAGCACATCATACTGATCATGGCACTCATGATTTGTCATATATGGTAGAATTTTAAGTGGACTTATACTTCCTAAGACAGTAATTATCTACATATTTAGCCTTTTTGCAATCATTAGAATGGTAATTAACTATAGAATATATATTGAAATAATAGCGTGGTCGCCATCGTAGAATCCCATAGGTATGATAGCTTGATTTGAGAAACTGGGTGGGGCTTCTCTCCATTACGTTTCTTTTAGTTTTCCTTTTATTTATCCAATTGACGAGGTCTTGCCTTAAACCAAATTTAATAATCTAATTATCTCAAATTCTGCAAGTATATAGTTTGTTTAATGAGTATAGGAGGTATATATATACTAAAAACTCGTAAAAATTTGATTTTTTAATTAAAATTTGGCA